>NC_134486.1:415143081-415145581 GCF_040206685.1 Ascaphus truei
CACACTCATGGTCAGGTGAAATAGTTCTTTATTTTAATAGCTTTGGTCAGGATATACTAGAGGCGCTACTTCATTTCCTTTTGTTTTTGATATATATATATATATATATATATATATATATATATATATATACAGTGTTCGACAATCCTATACATTTACTCGCCCGGGGCGGGTGGATTTAACCCCCGGGCGTGTAAATATTGGCCCAAGCAGCACACATGTTTTTTTTTTAATTTCCCCCGCTCAAATTTTCCCCGTTCGCGCTCAAATTTCCCCCTCAAATTTCCCCCGTTCGCGCCAATTTCTTTTTTTTAAAATAAATAAATAAGTAATCTGCCTCCCTGATTGGCCTGACGGGAGGAAGAGGGCCGGCTGGCAGCTCTGGGTCAGCCCCTCCCCCTGCACCCGATGCCAGCTTGCTGCCCGGGATGGAATGTAAGTTGGGAGTGGGGTCCCCGGATGTAGGCTGGGGGGGGGGTCCCCGTGGCTGCTGCTGCCCAGGGCTGGAAGACCAGGTAGGCGCTTCCCTTCCGTCCCACGCTCCTTTGGCACCCGCGCGGGCAGGGTAATAGGAGCGGGGAAGAAGGGAAGAAGCCTGGCGGGAGGTAGAGGGAGGGGGGGGGGTTGGCAATGTTCCCGGCCACGTTTCCCATCGGGGAGGTTGGTGTGGCCCGTGCGGCTGTTCCCAGCATGGCTGCCTGACTCCCCTCCTGGCTGCAGCCTGGGCGCACGCGCGGCTTGCCACGTTTCCCATCGGGGAGGTTGGTGGCCATGCGCCTGTCCGGCTGTCCCCCCGCTGGTCCCCGATCCTCCCGCTAGCCCCCCCATCCTCGCGCTGACCCCCCTCATCCTCGCACTGACCCCCCCATCCTCCCGCTGGCCCCCCGATCCTCGTGCTGGCCCCCCCATCCCCACGCTGCCCCCCAATCCTCCCGCTGCCCCCCCCATCCTCCCGCTGGCCCCCCGATCCTCCCACTGCCCCCCCCATCCCCGCGCTGACCCCCGATCCTCCCGCTGGCCCCCCCGATCCTACCGCAACTCCTGCCCGATCCCCTGGCATGTGGAGCAGCATGTGGAGGACAAGCAGGCCCTGGAGGAACAGGTAGGCCCCCTCCCTTCCAATGAATGTCTGTGGGTGTGTGTGAATGTGTGTCTGAGTGTGGGTGGGTGTGAGTGTGTGTATTTGTGTGTCTGTGAGTGGGTGTGAGTGGGTGTGAGTGTGTGTCTGTGTGTGTCTGTGTGTGTGTGTCTGTGTGTGTGTTTGTGTCTGTGAGTGGGTGTGTGTGTGTGTGTGTCTGTGTGTGTCTGTGAGTGTCTGTGTGAGTGTCTGTGTGTGTGTCTGTATGTGTGTCTGTATGTGTGTCTGTGTGTGTGTGTGTGTGTGTGTGTGTGTGTGTGTGTGTGTGTGTGTGTGTGTGTGTGTGTGTGTGTGTGTGTATCTGTGTGTGTGTGAGTGTATGTGTGTGTGTATGTGTGTGTATGTGTGTGTGAGTGTATGTGTCTGTGAGTGTATGTGTCTGTGAGTGTATGTGTCTGTGAGTGTATGTGTGAGTGAGTGTTTGTGTGAGTGAGTGTTTGTGTGAGTGAGTGTTTGTGTGAGTGAGTGTTTGTGTGAGTGAGTGTTTGTGTGAGTGAGTGTTTGTGTGAGTGAGTGTTTGTGTGAGTGAGTGTTTATGTGAGTTTGTGTGTCTGTGTGTGTTTGTGTGTGTTTGAGTCTGTGAGTGTGTCTGTGAGTGTCTGAGTGTGTTTGAGTGTGTCTGAGTGTATGTGTGTGTGAGTGTATGTGTGTGTATGTGTCTGTGAGTGTTTGTGTGTGTCTGTGAGTGTTTGTGTGTGTCACCCTCTCCCGGTGTCACCCTCTCCCAGTGTCACCCTCTCCCAGTGTCACCCTCTCCCAGTGTCACCCTCACCCTTTCCCTGTCGCCCTCTCCCTGTGTCACCATCACCCTTTCCCTCTCTCCCTCTCCCTGTGTCACCCTCTCCCTGTCGCCCTCACCCTCTCCCTGTCGCCCTCTCTATCTTTGTCTCTCATTCTCTCTGTGTGTGTTCTCTCTATCTCTCTGTGTCTCTCTCATTCTCTCTCGTTCTGTGTCTCTCTTTCTCTGTGTGTCTCTTTCTCTGTGTGTCTCTCTTTCTCTGTGTGTCTCATCTCCCTCTCTCTGTGTGTGTGTCTCTCTCCGTGTGTGTGTGTGTGTGTGTGTGTGTGTGTCTCTCTGTGTGTGTCTCTCTGTGTGTGTCTCTCTGTGTGTGTGTGTGTGTGTGTGTGTGTGTGTCTCTCTGTGTGTGTCTCTCTGTGTGTGTGTGTGTGTGTGTGTCTCTCTCTCTACCCCTCCCTCTGACTGTCTCTCTCTGTCTGTCTCTCTCTGTCTCTCTCTGTGTCTCTCTCTCTGTCTCTCTCTCTCTGTGTCTCTCTCTCTTTGTCTCTCTCTCTTTGTCTCTCTCTCTGTGTCTCTCTCTCTCTGTGTCTCTCTCTCTCTCTCTGTGTCTCTCTCTCTCTGTG
>NC_134486.1:415148081-415177269 GCF_040206685.1 Ascaphus truei
ACAATGCTTGATTTTACTGCTTTTTTGTAAGCGCATTTCTTAACCCCTTCCTCCCCTTCCCCTCATTAAATTGACTATTTTACGCTATGGGTGTGCGCTCTCTCTTCCCTTTTTCCTATAATATATATATATACACACACACACACACACACACACATATATACACACACACACACACCTCTGTGCTGGCTCTGTGCTGTGGTGGTCTAGTCTGGTGGCTCTGCTATCCACCGACACAGTAGGAAAAAAAAAGCTGCAGCCCCATTGGATGGGAGCGGTCACGTGACCGCTCCTCCGCTCCCCCAAGCGGCAAAATGTCAAACCTGCCTGTCTCTTCATATTTTCTCAGCCTCCGCATGCATCAGCAAGCATGCAGAGGGAGAAACTATAGCTGCGCTGATTACAGATGCAGGGGCTTTGTGCATCTGTTCAGCGCGGCTCAGCGCGGCTCAGCGACGCTGAGTGCACTATGTCCTGGGCCTTAGAGGGCAGTGACGGCATCACATATCCCTCCCCCCAAAAAAACATTGTCCTGTGAGCGGCCCGTGCACTATTCCCGTGCACCAGCCTCTTTGTCAGACATGTCTGACATCCACCTCTTCTTAAAAGTTTTCTTTGTATTAGACCTCCTGCTGAGCAATAATAGAGTCCAGCGTAGTGTCCCACTCAGTTATCAGAGCTTCGAGCTCTTCGCCTAGGTCACGCCGTTGTTTCTCTGCCTTCTTGCGGCCAGCATGCTCAGACTCCAGGTCCTTCCTCAGGTCTTGAAGCTGTCCTTTTATACTTCTTTTATGGCTCAAGGCAGCTGCCAATTCAATTCCTCTCAGGGCCTTCATCTCTTCCCGGTGCTTGCTCTGGGTTTGTGTCAGCGCATCCTTCAGATTTTGGATCTCTGTAGTTTTTGTCACTAGGATTGCCGCTGCTTCTTTTTTCCATGCCTCTTTCTCCTGGGTGTACTGATTTTTGGTGATGGAGCAGGCTCTCTGCTTCTCCAGCTCTTTCTCCAGCTTGAGGTTGTCCTCCTTTATAGCTGTGAGTTGCTGGGACGTGTGTTCAGTTATCCGCTTTAGCTCTAGAAGCCTTTTATCCAACTTCAGTTTTTCAGATTCCAAGGTTTGGATATTTTTAGTTTTTTCGTCTTCTGCTTCCAGTGATACTTGGGTAAGGCTCAGAGTGGCCTTCAGCTCATCATGCTGCTTGGCGGGGACCCACTGGGTACTCAGTCGCTCCTGTAGCACTTTCTGCTTTACTTTACCCAGCTCTGTTTTTAACATGCAGACCTCTCGCTGAGAAACGTCTAGCTTGCCGATGAGGCGTTGAACGTCTTGTTGGGACGCCTCATAGAACCGTTTCCAGTCAACACTCTTTTGGTCTGACTCACTTGGATTTCTGCTTATGGCGGTATCAGTAGCCTTTGTCATACAGAGGCTAGTAGTCACTCCTGTGACGATTGCGCCAAGCGCTCTGTGTTGTAGTCCACCTCTGGTCTTTTCTGATGCCACGGGGTAAGCTTTCCCTGCAGCTTCTGTTGCACACAGAGGTTGTCCTTTACGCGGGGCCACATAGGAGTCCTCGTCGTCCTCTTCTGAACTGCAAGAACTGTGCTGAACTGTAGAAACCCAGCGCGAACCATGCCCCACAGAAAAGTTACATTCCATTGGTTCCGCGTTCCGAGGGCAAACTGCAGCCACATGTCCAAGTTCATGGCATCTGTAGCACTCTATATAGCTTCCAAAACTGGGTCGGTGTTTTGTCTCCAGTCTACTGGGAACAACAAGACCAGAGTCTCTCCTAGGTGCTGTGGGACTTCCTACTCCTTTACGCAAGTCAATGAGTACTTGGGGATTCCTATTCAGATGAACAGTCTTATCGGACCTCCTCGAGCACAGGAAGCGAGAACCAGAGCACTCATCTGGACTTGAGCTCTTGGACATCTCCTCGGCAGTCAAGTAACATTCGACTAAAGCGACCAACTGTTCGGCATCTTTGGGGTCACTGTGGCTCACCCACTTCTGGATGGTGCGGGGGGGACCCCTCAGGAACCGGTCTATAACGACTCTTTCGACAACTGCAGCGATGGAACATACCTCAGGCTGGAGCCACTTCCTTGCAGAATGTATAAGGTTATAGAGTTGAGAGCGGGGTGTCTTCTCTATATCATAACACCAAGAATGGAACCATTGGGCCCGAACCGCGAGGGTGACCCCTAGCCATGCCATAATCTCCGCCCTCAGGGTGTCATAGTCCTTAGCTTGCTCGGGCTCTAAGTCATAATAGGCTTGTTGTGAGTCACCCACCAGGAAGGGAGCAATTATTCCCGCCCACTCCTCAGCTGGCCACCCTTCGCGTACTGCGGTGCGCTCGAAGATTGACAAGTACGCCTCAACGTCATCGTCCATCGTCATTTTCTGAATGAGGTGCGTTTTTACCTGGTGAGCGACCTGTGGGGCTACTCCAGGCTGGGCGGTAATTTTCTCTCCCAACGCTCGGAGCTCCTAGTGTAGGCGAAGTTGCGCCTCGTTTTGCTCTTCTTTTAGCGTCTGATGTAGGGACAACGCCATCTGCTGTACTAACGCCGCCATACTTTCAGTTTGTGACTTTGTCATCTGTTGTAAACTCTCATTATAGGATTTTGACATCTCCTCTTGGGTCTTTGCCAATTGTTGCAACCCCCGCATTAAAATAGCAGAATTTTCTGTTTGTACTGAAGCTAGGTCAGAAATTCCTCCATTTTCCACTTTCACTGCCTTGTGGACTGCCTGCGTTAAACTACACCAATTGTGACGTCTCAGTCCCAGCGTCGGATCTTTTGTCCAGATCAAAGGCAGGAAACACTGTACTTTCTAAGCAGGGTTTTATTTACAGGGTACAAAGTAGGTACAGGGTTAACTCATAACACAAAACAGAAACAAAAGACCTAACTCCTTCCAGGAGAACTGACTAATACTGCTTAGTCCCTAACTAATTGTGGGAGAACTAAACTCTTTCCCCAGTGTACCTGCAGCAGGTCCCCTTTCAGTCTCTCACAGGGCTGCCTGTGTGTGTCTTCAGATCAGTCTAGCAGCGGTGTCTCTCACCCTCTCTGTATAACTCTCAACAGTGTGTGTCTGGCAGCATTGGGGGGGGGGGGGATCTCTGTATCACTTCCTGGCTGTACAGGCTAGGCTAATTAGCTCATTAACTCTCAGCTGAACAGACCTTTCCAAGAGGATTAACTCTATGAGAGCTGTAAAGTCCCACAACTGCCCCATTCTAACCCTTAGAGGGCAGTGACGGCATCACAATATATAAAATAACCCGTGTTGGGTTCATAAAAGCGACCGTAAAACCTCCATCAGTACATAAAATAGCCATTAAAGATCTGCTTCCTTATCCTTTATAGACGATCTCACATTTATACTGTGAATAGGGCTGAAACATATTTACTCCTTTTATGAAGCACGCTCTCTGGAGTCAAGGTCTTTTAATGCACTTTAGTGGCTGTTTTGGTCCTGAAGAACTGTAGACTCACTTTAGATTATGATATAATTTACTTAACTAACATCAGTTGTGTGTGCCACTGAGAACACGGAGGAGGTGACAAAACTCAGGAAGGAATTATCAGAGGGAATGGATCAGACAAGCAAAGTCCAGAACAGTTCCGAGGTCATACGCAATCTGGCAGCAAGCTATTTTATGGGTTAGGCAAAGGCAAAAGGACGTCTGAAGTCAAAATACAAGAGGACACAGGCAGGGCACGTAAATTGACATATAACAGGAGTAGAAGTAAACTGTATAGAGGGGGATGGGGTACAAAGAGAGTAACCCAGCAAGAACCTATTTGCACTCGCTTATCTCAAATAAATGGTTAGGAATAATTTAATCCTTGGGTGGAGCCCATACACCATTTAATAATACATTTAAAACATTTTATTAACATCTATGCAAAGACACTTAACAACTAATGGTTAAAAATGATCAGGGGGTAGGTGGGGACAGAGGATAGCGTATATGGTGCCTCCTGTGTGTATATATATATACTAGTATCACACAGGTATTTCTCTAGCACCAATGGATCGGTCTGATCGATATACTGCTTTATCTATTCCCTAAGTGGGTTGTGTATGGCAGCTTAATACATATACTGCACAGAAAAACACTCGACCTGCTTCACACCGCATAATGCAGGCACCTTACCTTGAGAAAGCGCCAGGCGGCGCGAAACGTACGTCGGTTTCGTTTTTAGATGTCACCACTATGACGTCATCAGGTGGCGCGGGGTCGGAGTGGTAGCTGAGAGACGGAAAGACCAGGTTGTATGCCTTCTCCCCAGCAGGATCGCAAGTTGGCGATCGACCCTAAAATAGGCTATTATTAAGATTGGGGTGTATATTGCATATCCTGGATGACGCAGCTAGCTGCCTATATCCGCTGGAATCGGTCTGTTTTCACGGTCCCATATTATACTAAGGGACATAATTGTACACTGTGTGTACTCTATATGCATGCTGCAGCAGACTGTATTTTGACCAGGTGGGATACGTTGTTAAGCTGTACCTGTGTGCGATCGAGCCTATTGTGAGCCCTCACCTAAATAGGGTTGTTCACTATATACATTGGTTGACGCAGCAGGTTGCTTTTACCCGGTTGAATTGATCGTCTGTGTCAGCCGCTGAGTGCACTTAGTGTTATACTCATATTCATACACACGTGTTACAGAGCACTGGTTGATGCGGTGTGAAGCAGGTCGAGTGTTTTTCTGTGCAGTATATGTATTAAGCTGCCATACACAACCCACTTAGGGAATAGATAAAGCAGTATATCGATCAGACCGATCCATTGGTGCTAGAGAAATACCTGTGTGATACTAGTATATATACACACAGGAGGCACCATATACGCTATCCTCTGTCCCCACCTACCCCCTGATCATTTTTAACCATTAGTTGTTAAGTGTCTTTGCATAGATGTTAATAAAATGTTTTAAATGTATTATTAAATGGTGTATGGGCTCCACCCAAGGATTAAATTATTCCTAACCATTTATTTGAGATAAGCGAGTGCAAATAGGTTCTTGCTGGGTTACTCTCTTTGTACCCCATCCCCCTCTATACATGTATGTTCATATCCTGTATGCACCCTATCCTCTACAATATCTTTCATAGGCGGAGAGCGGCATTATTTTTTGTTATATGTAGAAGTAAACTCTTCAGAAACAAAGTTGCAACACAATGAGCATAAGACTTCCTGACTTTAAATAGGCCTTGTCCAGGAAGTGGGAGGGTCCTGTGTTGCAATGCCTCTGGGAGTTGTAGTTCTTTTTGGACATACGCCCTAGTGGACAAATGAAATATTGCAGCCAGAACACACTCCCGTGCGGGTTTTCTTCATGTTGTAGATTCTGGCTATTCGCTGATGCACAGGTCTGATAGTATTCCCCCTCCTTGGGGCGGTTCCTAATGGCCTATGGCCAGGGCGATGAGGAAAACGTATGTGGAATTGTTTGATTAATCTTGGTGCATGATTGACACTGGACAGCTCCCATGATTGCTCCTCCGTGTCACAACCCTTCCAGTCGACCAAATAGAATAGATCACGTCCTTGTCTCTTCGAGTTGCAGATGGCACGAACTTCACATTCTTGTTGTCCTTTTGCCATGACAGGGATGGGTCTAGCGAGAATGTGAGTAGGGAATGTTTTTGACCTGATTTGTTTAAGAAGGGCTACATTAAACACCAGATGCACTCACTAATGGGCAGGTAACTTCAGCTGGACGGCCACCAGGTTGATTTCCTTTTCTATTAAGAAGGATCCTACATAAATGAGCTGCCAGTTTAGCTGGACATCCTTGCAAGCTTAAGTATTTGATGGACAACCATAAAGAGTCTCGTACATTAAATACAGGGGCGGGATTTCGATGTCGGTCAATATATTTATTTTGCTCTTGTTTGTCTTTCCTTAGTATAGCCATGGCTGGTCCACTGCAGTGGCTGCTTCAAAAATAATCCTTTTTATATACCCCTGCCTAAGTAACAGTGTATTGGGTAGGGGTATGAGAGAGAAGTCTGTCATGGTGGGGACAATCTCCAGGAACCCTGGAGCCTGCTATGACTGGAGGCGCTGATACCACAAACAATCTGAAGGATCACCTGTCTTCTAGTCTTATAAATCATTCTTCCTGGTAATGTACAGGTTATTAAGAATTTATATTAGTGTTAAGACCCATGAGACGTGGTCTGCCTTGGAGGGGCTTATGGGCTTACGACACTTTGGCCAAAGAGTTAAACTAAAAGACCATTTTATTCAAAAGATATCTATATATATATATATATATATATATATATATATATATATATACAGTGTTCGACAAACCTATACATTTGCTCGCCCCGGGCAAGTGGATTTAACCCCCGGGCGAGTAAATATTGGCCCAAGCAGCACACGTTTGGTACTAGGTGGCGAGTAGATTTTTTTGTGTGACAAGTAGATTTTTTGGTGATTTGTCAACCACTGTATATATATATATATATACATAGGCACTGTACCGTGTATCTGTGTCAATGGATGCAGCACTGGGCTCTGTCTGTGTTTCATGTTCTGTCTCTGATTTTAAATGCCTTTAAAATAGCTAGGTTCTAGAATTTAATGTTTTTTTGTAATCTAAGAATCCTAAAGTCAGTGGGATCTTATTAATTACTTAAGGAAATTACTTCTTGTACATCTTGGATGTGGTCCATTGTTTTGTATCCACTGTAAAATCTTGACTGTTCTCTAGACTGGGCAAATTCCAGGGTCTGTTGCAGCCGATTAGTGACTAGTGATTAGTGAAAATTAGTGATTGGAAATAGACTGGTTGGTCTGCAGTTCTTGAGGTCTTCTCTGTCTCATTTCGTTTGGATGAGGATAACTACATGAAAAGGAGACCAGGGGTTAAACTCCCTTTAAAGGGCTGGAAACTGCACTGGTGTCGGATTTCCTACCTGAATTTGGAGGTGCAGGTAACTAAACTCCTGATTGAACAAGTAGAAAAGGCAGGAAGTGGCTGCTTTGCACGGTCCCTGTTTGAAGTCTTTGAGAGAATCACAGATCACAGAGCCCCCGCCCGCAGGGATCCAGCCTGGTTGACCAGAAGATTTTTCCTGGCAACCGTGAGGAACCCACAGCCTCACCCAGCAGAGAAGCCTGTACCAGAGAAGGGCAAAATGACTTATTGGGAGCAGCAAGACTTCAAAGCTTGCAGCTGGAGAAATTGGAGATGCCGGACCAGCATCAATCAGATAAGACTGATTGTTCTCTTGTTTTGCTAATATTGTTTATATGTTTTGGCATTGGTAACCAGTTTAGTTCACCAGCTGTCATTGGAAATGGCCACAGTAATGTGTAGTTAGTCTCCTGAAAGGAGTAGGTTTTTATTTTATGATTTTGTTTTCATAAAGGCACAGGATACCCATTGTTTAAGTGGCTTGTGGAGAATAAACCACTG
Source organism: Ascaphus truei (assembly GCF_040206685.1). NCBI lineage: Eukaryota > Metazoa > Chordata > Amphibia > Anura > Ascaphidae > Ascaphus > Ascaphus truei. The sequence continues at coordinate 415,155,544 of NC_134486.1, forward strand.
TGATTACTGTAAGCTTAACTATCTGTCTAAGAATCTTACTGACCTCCCCTACAGGCCGACCCGTCACATATAGTGTTAGAAGTGGGATGCAGCGTCTCCAGAGGTTGGCGGAAGAAACGCATGCAGATGACACCAGAATAAAGAGCCACAAACCCAGGCAGAAAGATAAAGATCACTGCTCTGGATAAAGCAACAAAACGAAGCTGCATAACAGATGGTGACTCACAAGCGGTACTGATTCTGGGAGTGAAGTCTGCACCACCAGGTGTGTGGGGAAACAAACTGCGCTAAAGCAGTGAATACAGACGAGCGATACTGATTCTGGAAGTAAAGACTGCCACACCGCATAGAACTAACATATGTGATTGAAGTATATGCAGGAAAAGTGTGAAAGAGTTGATGTGAAGCTGCGCTGAAGCAGAGAAACGAATACAGATGGTGACCTTTGCGAGGTACTGATTCTGGAAGAAATGGTGAATGAAATTTTTTAACTGATGGTGTGCTGAAGTCCAGGCTGCACAGCGACAACGAGACACAACAGCAAGATGCCCATAGTATGTATGGAGTGCGAGGACCTAGGGCACTCGGAAGAGGTGTGTCCTTAATGGAATGAGCGTCTGAACACCCAGTGTGTCCCGCAGAGCAGTATGAGAGGGAGCACGAGAAGGTCCAGAAACCGAAGCAAGAGGAGCACAGACACGGCTCCATCCCCGACAGTCAGTATGACCAGGAGAAAGAAACCTGGGAAAGGCAAGATGATGGGAACCTAGAGGAGGAATTGGCAGAGGTCCTAGATGCGGTGAAGGCAGAGTTCCTAAACGTAATGAAGGATCCGTTGAGAGCCAGCACCAGGAAATGTTGGAGGATCTGAGAGCAGTATCATGAGAGGTATGCCAGAAACAAGATTCTCTCACAGATTAACTGAACGTGTTGAAAAAGGAGAAAAGCCTAGAAGTGGAAGAGCTGGAAAGACTGAGAAAAGAGGATGCAAAGACTTTATGGACACTGGGTCAAACCTTTGAGTCTGACAAGGTGATATTGGAGAAAAAGGTTACAGAATTAAAACAGATTGAGGCTCTGCGAACCAGTAAAGTGCAGGTGTCTCCACTACAGGAATAGATATTGGCGCTGCCCAAGCGTCTGTATCCCACAGAGACTAATGCCCATGAATTTGGAGGTGGAGGTAATTAAACTCCTGATTGAACAAGTAGAAAAGGCAGGAAGTGGCTGCTTTGCACTGTCCCTGTTTGAAGTCTTTGAGAGAATCACAGATCACAGAGCCCCCGCCCGCAGGGATCCAGCCTGGTTGACCAGAAGATTTTTCCTGGCAACCGTGAGGAACCCACAGCCTCACCCAGCAGAGAAGCCTGTATCAGAGAAGGGCAGCAAGACTTCAAAGCTTGCAGCTGGAGAAATTGGAGATGCCGGACCAGCATCAATCAGATAAGACTGATTGTTCCCTTGTTTTGCTAATATTGTTTATATGTTTTGGCGTTGGTAACCAGTTTAGTTGGCCAGCTGTCATTGGAAATGGCCACAGTAATGTGTAGTTAGTCTCCTGAAAGGAGTAGGTTTTTATTTTATGATTTTGTTTTCTTAAAGGCACAGGATACCCATGATTTAAGTGGCTTGTGGAGAATAAACCACTGTGATTACTGTAAGCTTAACCATCTGTCTAAGCATCTTACTGACCTCACCTACAGGCCGACCCGTCACATATGGTGTTAGAAGTGGGATGCAGCATCTCCAGAGGTTGGCGGAAGAAACGCATGCAGAGGACACCAGAATAAAGAGCCACAAACCCAGGCAGAAAGATAAAGATCACTGCTCTGGATAAAGCAACAAAACGAAGCTGCATAACAGATGGTGACTCACAAGCGGTACTGATTCTGGGAGTGAAGTCTGCACCACCAGGTGTGTGGGGAAAAAAACTGAGCTAAAGCAGTGAATACAGACGAGCGATACTGATTCTGGAAGTAAAGACTGCCACACCGCATAGGACTAACAGATGTGATTGAAGTATATGCAGGAAAAGTGTGAAAGAGTTGATGTGAAGCTGCACTGAAGCAGAGAAACGAATACAGATGGTGACCTTTGCGAGGTACTGATTCTGGAAGAAATGGTGAATGAAAATTTTTAACTGATGGTGTGCTGAAGTCCAGGCTGCACAGCGACAACGAGACACAACAGCAAGATGCCCATAGTATGTATGGAGTGCGAGGACCTAGGGCACTCGGAAGAGGTGTGTCCTTAATGGAATGAGCGTCTGAACACCCAGTGTGTCCCGCAGAGCAGTATGAGAGGGAGCACGAGAAGGTCCAGAAACCGAAGCAAGAGGAGCACAGACACGGCTCCATCCCCGACAGTCAGTATGACCAGGAGAAAGAAACCTGGGAAAGGCAAGATAATGGGAACCTAGAGGAGGAATTGGCAGAGGTCCTAGATGCGGTGAAGGCAGAGTTCCTAAACGTAATGAAGGATCCGTTGAGAGCCAGCACCAGGAAATGTTGGAGGATCTGAGAGCAGTATCATGAGAGGTATGCCAGAAACAAGATTCTCTCATAGATTAACTGAACGTGTTGAAAAAGGAGAAAAGCCTAGAAGTGGAAGAGCTGGAAAGACTGAGAAAAGAGGATGCAAAGACTTTATGGACACTGGGTCAAACCTTTGAGTCTGACAAGGTGATATTGGAGAAAAAGGTTACAGAATTAAAACAGATTGAGGCTCTGCGAACCAGTAAAGTGCAGGTGTCTCCACTACAGGAATAGATATTGGCGATGCCCAAGCGTCTGTATCCCACAGAGACTAATGCCCATGAATTTGGAGGTGGAGGTAATTAAACTCCTGATTGAACAAGTAGAAAAGGCAGGAAGTGGCTGCTTTGCACTGTCCCTGTTTGGAGTCTGAGAGAGGATCACAGATCACAGAGCTCCCGCCCAAAGGGATCCAGCCTGGTTGACTAGAAGATTTTGCCTGCTAACCGTTAGGAACCCACGACCTCACCCAAAATAGAAGCCTGTTCCAGAGAAAGTCAAAAGGACATTGGGAGCAGCAAGACTTCAAAGCTTGCAGCTTACACTGGCGACACAGTTTATTACACTGCGGCCAGATCCGCAAGCCGGGAGATTTCCCGGCTTGCTAGTGGCCGCCCCTCGGCGTGCCGCGCGTCATAGACGCGCGGTCACGCGTCTTCGGGAGCGTGCGCCCCCTGCACGCGCGTCCAGGGGCTCCCCGAGGGAGCCCTGGTGTCCCGCGATCGCGGGACAGCGGCAGGGGGTTCCGGGGGACCCGGCGGACCCGGCAGCGGTAGGGAGAGCGCCCCGATCGGAGGGCGCTCTTCCGCTGCTTCGGCGCGCGCCCGTCACTCTCGGGCGCGCGCCAGGCTACTGCTGCGGCACAGAACGGGCAAATGCTCGAATAAACTGTGCCGCAGCAGTAAGACATCAGAGACGCTGAACTAGCATCAATTACTTAAGACTGTATATATACATTGTTCGCTTGTCTTACTAATATTGTTTATATGTTTTGGAGTTGGTAACCAGTTTAGTTGGCCAGCTGTCTTTAGAAAGGGCCACAGTAATTTGAAGTTGGTCTCTTGAAAGGAGTAGGTATTTAATTGATGATTTTATGTTTTGCCTTAAAGGGGCAGTAGCACCAATGTTTTAGTTGTTTTTGTGGACAATAAAATCACCCCATGTTTGGTTTACCCTAAAAAGGGCATGTGTGCGATCTGTAGTAATTTCTTGGCTCATATGTCCAGCCTGCTCACAAGATGTAGATGAATAAAAGGCAGTTGCAAGAAGGGCTGCTACCCGTATGGAATGAGTGTAGTCAGGATCCCCCCTCACAGGCACAGGCAGCGATGTGATGAGTTATGTGAGAGATGAGAAAAAGCTACATAGTGCGATCAGGCTGATAGATAAATTCTTTATGTAAAAAGTATATAAAATGCGCACTTACAATGTACAAATTTAAAACAAGCATATGCCACTTAATAAGTGAAAACGAAGGTTCACCGCACTGCTCACCACCTCCCCTGGGTTCTCCAAGCTTCCCCCGCTCGTGATCTGTGATTAGAGCTTGTTCTCTTGCGCCCGTCGGAACATGTGACGTCACGGCTGCAGGGCTGGTGAACTACGGATCGCCTTCAGGATCAAAAAGGTACCACTCAACGCGTTTCGCCCAGTTCAAAAACTGTATCCGGCTTAAATCTTTCAAGATTTCAGTTCGAATTCTATCTTCTCTGGGGGCCTTCCATTTCTTCATGGATTTAATTTCCTTTGCTAATTCTTCTAAAATGATGCATGTTACATCATTGGTGGCATCTTCTTGCTTCTCCTCTATCTATATCTATATCTATATCTATATACAGTGGCGGCCAGCATAAATCTAATGCAGCTGTCTCAGCGTAATTTAAACGCTCCCCGTTCAGACGCGGGCTTTATTTTTATTGTTTTGGCGCCACAGGCGCTTCCATTGTTCATCGCATTAGCGCTGAATGGAGAAACGGGGCAGCGCGCGGACGCAAGATGCGGCTGGCGCGCGCCCGATTCCGGCGCCAAAATTGAAATGGCCGGGAAAAATGTGGTCAAGCTTTAGATTGAGCTTGGCCGCAGCAGTATATATATATATATTGGTATATTTCCCCAGAGAAAGGAAGGCATAACTGAACATGTTCATTTACAAATATCCTGCAATCACACATTCACCAATTGAGATCTTCTTTACAAATAAAACATTCAGAACGTGGTACAGGTGTGCGCAGGAAGTCAAAAGGCATTCAAGTGGCACAGTAAATAAAGTCTCGTTTTTGCATTAAGGGAGTACAGGCGTAACCCGCATTAACGTACGCAATGGGACCGGAGCATGTATGTAAAGTGAAAATGTACTTAAAGTGAAGCACTGCCTTTTCCCACTTATCGATGCATGTACTGCACTGCAATCGTCATATACGTGCATAACTGATGTAAATAATGCATTTGTAACAGGCTCTATAGTCTCCCCGCTTGCGCACAGCTTCGGTACAGGTAGGGAGCCAGTATTGCTGTTCAGGACGTGATGACAGGCGCATGCGTGAGCTGGCGTTTGCCTATTGGGCGATATGTACTTACTCGTGAGTGTACTTAAAGTGAGTGTCCTTAAACCGGGGTATGCCTGTATTATATTTGTTTGAGGAGAGCAATGACATTGTTAACATGTGTAATGACAATGTTACTTTGCTGTAACTGCCTCTTTAAAAGCTACGCCCTGCAGCGAATATTCCTCAATACATAAAATAGGAATAAAATACCTTGCTAACTTAGCCTCTTGCAGGCAATTCACATAGGTATCACTGCCAAGCGCCCAGCTGCCATCTGCCTGTCTCAGTCTCAGGCAGCCAGTGAGGACGACACATCAGAAACTCCCGTCACTAACAGCTGTTCATCTTTTTACCAATTAATAAAAGGAAGAGATTTTTTTTTGTCTTCTTTCATTTGAATTTCATCTCCCCCAAAAAAACAAGTAGGGATTAAAGTGATTAAAATGAAAACACGTCCGCTGCACAAAAATCATAATGGAACCGCATAGCTCAATATTTTATATGCTGCATTGCCAGAAGTGATTAAGTCCTGGAGTCTTGTAATGCACTGATGTGGCAGCGTTAACATTATCTGTTATTAGGAAAGGGGTTTCTTTCCTCCCCATGATGGAGTTTGTGTGCATGCCACGGAGCAAATAAATGCCGACATTTACTGATAGACGGCTCTGACAAACAGGGGAGGAGAAGCGCCCCCAAAGAGACCTCTTATTTGTGTGCATGCTTCAATTAAACTGGCTGATACAGGGCGGTCTATAGCAGGCACGCTCAACTCCAGTCCTCAAGCCTCCCACCAACAGGTCGGGTTTGCAGGATATCCCTGCTTCAGCACAGGTGGCTCGATGTATTCAGATATAAATAAAGTGAATGTAGCAGAAAATGATTAAAAACGTATAGGGGGAGCAGATATTTGGTATCAGTAACCACTATAGTTATTAAAGCTGCAGTTCAAGCTGCTATTTTTAATTATTTTTCCATTCAATATGTGCAGAAATACAATCTGGATCCTGACACGTGATTAGCTAAGTTGCCGATCGATCCGTTCTCCTGTAATCGATCGCTGAAGATTCATCCCGGGGTTCTTTATATCACTGTTCGGGCTGCAGAAGATTACCCAAGATGCAAAGTTCTGTGCGGAAGTTCATGTGACCAGGCAGGCACTAGATACAATTGGTGCACTGCTAGAGGGAGGGTAAAAGGGGTGTGTGCCAGAGCCTGTTTCAGAAGAGGAAGGGGGTGTGACTTTGTAAATGGTGGCTATAGAAACACAGAGTATCACACGTGCTGAATTCAGGTGAAGGGTAAAGGGTACAAGTCTTGTGTGGTAGTCCCTCCTACGTCAGGGGCGCTGCGAAACGCGTAGAGGCCGTCTTACTCTCCCACTGTGACATCACCACCAGGGCCGATACTTTCTGCCGATCTGCAGTCCTGCTGGGAAGCCGGTGTTGCAAACCAACTGCTGTGCTGGCTTGCGGGACACGCCATTATAGGAGATCGGAGGACAGTCAGCCAGGTACTTCATTGTGTTGTGGTGTTTCGTGGGCTTGCGGGACACGCCATTATAGGAGATCGGAGGACAATCAGCCAGGTACTTCATTGTGTTGTGGTGTTGCGTGGGCTTGCGGGACACGCCATTATAGGAGATCGGAGGACAATCAGCCAGGTACTTCATTGTGTTGTGGTGTTTCGGGGGCTTGCTGATGTTCTTAATACTTGATGTGAGCTTTATAATATTGTGTTACCAGTCATTATAAATGATGTTCACGCTTACCAGTCTCCTCGTTGTGCTACTTCTGGTTTTCGTTTTGCTATAGGAACAGAAATACTTGTTACTTTAGAATACATTAAACATGTCTTTAAAAATTGTTTAAAAAAAAAATGCTACGAGTATTTTCTCATAGTACGGAACTGATTTATTATAAAAAAACAAACAAACACACATGTAGGATGTTGCATGAACTGCAGCTTTGATGTATGGACAAAGTCTATCACACAGAAAGGTGGACAAGATATTATTAAAAAACCAGGGCTAGAATAATAGACTATTAAAAGTAGATTACTATTTGGATGTATCTCTATGCAATGCCTGTCAGAACAATCTAACGTGCATATAATATATAGATAGATGTCTGAAAATATATCTTGGGATAAGCCTGTAGTTTCCCTGTATCTCACACAGGTACCTGCCAGACTAGCATAGGCAGATAAGCAGGAGAGGTCTCTATTAATATATACTGTATGTCACAGAGGTGTGATATACTCTGGCAAGTAAAGGTAGTTACCTATAGTAATTAGGACCTGGCTATAATTCCAGCGCCATAGTAACTAAGAGATAAACTCTGAATTGGCAGGTATTGATTGCGCCCTCCCTTGAGAGAGCTCATTCTGGAGTGAGAAGTACTGTATGTTGGGGTGACCACGGGCTCCGTCAGTCGTCACGGGCGGGTACTTATAGTGGAAACGAGGCATTGGTTGGAAGCACTCGTATTGCTGCACACTGACCCAATACCGACCCGATTTTGCACAGGGCACAATCAATATCTTCCAATTCAGAACTTACGGTATCTCTTAGCTACTATGGCATAGTAATTATAGCCAGTTCCTAATTACTATAGGTATCTAAAATTACATGCCAAAGTACCGTATTTTCCCGATTATAGGGTGACACGGAATATAAGGCGACCCCATAATTTCAGTAGTAGCAGGAAAGAAAAGAGAGCACACACACACACACTTCCTGCCACAAGCAACATGGCTGCTTCAGGCCCCCACGGTGAAGGTTCCTCCTACCTCATACATCCGATGACTGCTGATTGACTCGTAAAGTGGGCGGGCCTGATTATAAGGCAAGTATGTACTTTTCAATTTAAAAAACGTTGCATTATAAAATCTGGCAAAACCGGTATATTACATATCTCTATGTAACTCGTCCGCAGTGCTGGGGACAGCAAGTCTTACATATGTATATTGCTTCCCCCTCTCTCTCACTCTCACTGTTCCCTCTCTCTTTCACTCCCCCCTATTTCTCACTCTCCCCCCCCTCTCACGCACTCCCCTTCACTCATTCCCACTCTCTGTATCACACACTCCATCCCTCCCCCCCATTCCCTGTCTCTCCCTTCCCATCTATCTCTCACACTCTCCCTTCCCATCCATCACACTCACACACTCTCCCTTCCCATCAATCACACTCTCACACACTCTCCCTTCCCATCAATCACACTCTCACACACTCTCTCTTTCCACCCATCACACTCTCACACACTCTCCCTTCCCATCCATTACACTCTCACACACTCTCCCTTCCCATCAATCACACTCTCACACACTCTCCCTTCCCATCAATCACACACTCACACACTCTCCCTTCCCATCCATCAAACTATCACACACTCTCCCTTCCCATCCATCAAACTATCACACACTCTCATTTCCCATCAATCACACTCTCACACACTCTCCCTTCCCATCAATCACACTCTCACACACTCTTACACACTCTCACACTCTCCCTTCCCATCAATCACACTCTCACACACTCTCCCTTCCCATCAATCACACTCTCACACACTCTCCCTTCCCTTCCCATCAATCACACTCTCACACACTCTCCCTTCCCATCAATCGCACTCTCACACACTCTCTCTTTCCATCCATCACACTCTCACACACTCTCCCTTCCCATCCATTACACTCTCACAGACTCTCCCTTCCCATCCATCACACTCTCACAAACTCTCCCTTCCCATCCACACTCTCACACACTCTCCCTTCCCATCCATCACACTCTCACACACTCTCACACACTCTCCCTTCCCATCAATCACACTCTCACACACTCACACACACACTCTCCCTTCCCATCAATCACACTCACACACTCACCCTTCCCTTCCCATCAATCACACTCTCACACTCTCCCATCCAATCAATCACACTCACACACTCTCCCTTCCCATCAATCACACTCTCACACACTCTCCCTTCCCATCAATCACACTCTCACACACTCTCCCTTCCCTTCCCATCAATAACACTCTCACACACTCCCTCTTCCCATCAACCACACTCTTAAACACTCTCCATTCCCATCCATCACACTCTCACACACTCTCCATTCCCATCCATCACACTCTCACACACTCTCCCTTCCCATCAATCACACTCTCACACACTCTCCCTTGCCTTCCCATCAATCACACTCTCACACACTCTCCCTTCCCATCAATCACACTCTCACACACTCTCACACACTCTCCCTTCAATCCCATCAATCACACTCTCACACACTCTCACACACTCTCCCTTCCCATCAATCACACTCTCACACACTCTCCCTTCCCATCAATCACACTCTCACACACTCTCCCTTCCCATCAATCACACTCTCACACACTCTCACACACTCTCCCTTCAATCCCATCAATCACACTCTCACACACTCTCACACACTCTCCCTTCCCATCAATCACACTCTCACACACTCTCCCTTCCCATCAATCACACTCTCACACACTCTCCCTTCCCATCAATCACACACTCTCACACACTCTCCCTTCCCATCAATCACACTCACACACACTCTCCCTTCCCATCAATCACACTCACACTCTCCCTTCCCATCAATCACACTCACACTCTCCCTTCCCATCCATCACACTCTCATACACTCTCCCTTCTTATCAATCACACTCTCACACACTCTCCCTTCCCATCCATCACACTTTCACATACTCTCCCTTCCCATCCATCACACTCTCACACACTCTCCCTTCCCATCAATCACACTCTCACACACTCTCCCTTCTCATCAATCACACTCACACACTCTCCCTTCTCATCAATCCCACTCACACACTCTCCCTTCCCATCCATCACACTCTCACACTCTCCCTTCCCATCCATCACACTCTCACACACTCTCCCTTCCCATCAATAACACTCACACACTCTCCTTTCCCATCAATCACACTCTCACACACTCTCCCTTCCCATCAATCACACTTTCACACACTCTCCATTCCCATCAATCACACTCTCACACACTCTCCCTTCCCATCAATCACACTCTCACAAACTCTCACACACTCTTCCTTCCCATCAATCACACTCTTACACACTCTCCCTTCCCATCCATCACACTCTCACACACTTTCCCTTCCTTTCCCATCAATTACACTCTCACACACTCTCACACTCTCCCTTCCCATCAATCACACTCTCACACACTCTCCCTTCCCATCAATCACACTCTCACACACTCTCCCTTCCCATTAATCACACTCTCACACACTCTCCCTTCCCATTAATCACACTCTCACATACTCTCACACACTCTCCCTTCCCATCAATCACACTCTCACACACTCACAAACTCTCCCTTCCCACCAATCACACTCTCACATACTCTCACACACTCTCCCTTCCCATCTATCACACTCTCACACACTCACACACTCTCCCTTCCCACCAATCACACTCTCACACACTCTCCCTTCCCATCCATCACACTCTCACACACTCTCCCTTCCCATCCATCACACTCTCACACACTCTCCCTTCCCATCCATCACACTCTCACACACTCTCCCTTCCCATCCACCACACTCTCACACACTCTCCCTTCCCATCCATCACACTCTCACACACTCTCCCTTCCCATCCATCACACTCTCACACACTCTCCCTTCCCATCCATCACACTCTCACACACTCTCCCTTCCCATCAATCACACTCTCACACACTCTCCTTTCCCATCCATCACTCTCTCACACACTCTCCCTTCCAATCCTCCACACTCTCACACACTCTCCCTTCCCATCAATCACACTCTCACACACTCTCCCTTCCCATCAATCACACTCTCACACACTCTCCCTTCCCATCAATCACACTCTCACACACTCTCCCTTCCCATCAATCACACACTCTCACACACTCTCCCTTCCCTTCCCATCAATCACACTCTCACACACTCTCCCTTCCCATACATCACACTCTCACACACTCTCCATTCCCATCAATCACACACTCACACACTCTCCCTTCCCATCAATCACACTTTCACACACTCTCCATTCCCATCAATCACACTCTCACACACTCTCCCTTCCCATCAATCACACTCTCACAAACTCTCACACACTCTTCCTTCCCATCAATCACACTCTTACACACTCTCCCTTCCCATCCATCACACTCTCACACACTTTCCCTTCCTTTCCCATCAATTACACTCTCACACACTCTCACACTCTCCCTTCCCATCAATCACACTCTCACACACTCTCCCTTCCCATCAATCACACTCTCACACACTCTCCCTTCCCATTAATCACACTCTCACACACTCTCCCTTCCCATTAATCACACTCTCACATACTCTCACACACTCTCCCTTCCCATCTATCACACTCTCACACACTCTCCCTTCCCACCAATCACACTCTCACACACTCTCCCTTCCCATCCATCACACTCTCACACACTCTCCCTTCCCATCCATCACACTCTCACACACTCTCCCTTCCCATCCATCACACTCTCACACACTCTCCCTTCCCATCCACCACACTCTCACACACTCTCCCTTCCCATCCATCACACTCTCACACACTCTCCCTTCCCATCCATCACACTCTCACACACTCTCCCTTCCCATCCATCACACTCTCACACACTCTCCCTTCCCATCAATCACACTCTCACACACTCTCCTATCCCATCCATCACTCTCTCACACACTCTCCCTTCCAATCCTCCACACTCTCACACACTCTCCCTTCCCATCAATCACACTCTCACACACTCTCCCTTCCCATCAATCACACTCTCACACACTCTCCCTTCCCATCAATCACACTCTCACACACTCTCCCTTCCCATCAATCACACACTCTCACACACTCTCCCTTCCCTTCCCATCAATCACACTCTCACACACTCTCCCTTCCCATCAATCACACTCACACACTCTCCCTTCCCATCAATCACACTCTCACACACTCTCCCTTCCCTTCCCATCAATCACACTCTCACACACTCTCCCTTCCCATCCATCACACTCTCACACACTCTCCATTCCCATCAATCACACACTCACACACTCTCCCTTCCCATCCATCACACTCTCACACACTCTCCCATCCCATCCATCACACTCTCACAAACTCTCCCTTCCCATCCACACACTCACACACTCTCTCTTCCCATCCATCACACTCTCACACACTCTCCCTTCCCATCCATCACACTCTCACACACTCTCCCTTCCCATCAATCACACACTCACACACTCTCCCTTCCCATCCATCAAACTCTCACACACTCTCCCTTCCCATCCATCACACTCTCACAAACTCTCCCTTCCCATCCATCACACTCTCACACACTCTCCCTTCCCATCCATCACACTCTCACACACTCTCACACACTCTCCCTTCCAATCCATCACACTCTCACACACTCTCCCTTCCCATCAATCACACTCTCGCACACTCTCCCTTCCCTTCCCATCAATCACACACTCTCACACACTCTCCCTTCCCATCCATCAAACTCTCACACACTCTCCCTTCCCATCCATCACACTCTCACAAACTCTCCCTTCCCATCCATCACACTCTCACACACTCTCCCTTCCCATCAATCACACTCTCACACACTCTCCCTTCCCATCCATCACACTCTCACACACTCTCCCTTCCCATCAATCACACTCTCACACACTCTCCCTTCCAATCCATCACATTCTCACACACTCTCCCTTCCCATCAATCACACCCTCACACACTCTCCCTTCCCTTCCCATCAATCACACACTCTCACACACTCTCCCTTCCCATCCATCACACTCTCACACACTCTCCCTTCCCATCAATCACACTCTCACACACTCTCCCTTCCCATCCATCACACTCTCACACACTCTCCCTTCCTATCAATCACACTCTCACACACTCTCCCTTCCCTTTCCATCAATCACACTCTCACTACCTCTCCTTTCCCATCAATCACACACTCTCACACACTCTCCCTTCCCATCAATCACACTCACAAACACTCTCCCTTCCCATCAATCACACACTCTCACACACTCTCCCTTCCCATCAATCACACGCTCACACACTCTCACGCACTCTCCCTTCCCATCAATCACACTCTCACACACTGTCCCTTCCCTTCCCATCCATCACACTCACACACTCTCCCTTCCCATCCATCACACTCTCACACACTCTCCCTTCCCATCCATCACACTCTCACACACTCTCCTTTCCCTTCCCATCCATCACACTCTCACACACTCTCCCTTCCCATCAATCACACTCTCACACACTCTCCCTTCCCATCAATCACACTCTCACACACTCTCCCTTCCCATCAATCACACTCTCACACACTCTCCCTTCCCATCTATCACACTCTCACAAACTCTCCCTTCCCATCAATCACACTCTCACACACTCTCCCTTCCCATCAATCACACTCTCACACACTCTCACACACTCTCCCTTCCCATCAATCACACTCTCACACACTCTCACGCACTCTCCCTTCCCATCAATCACACTCTCACACACTCACACACTCTCCCTTCCCATCAATCACACTCTCACACACTCTCCCTTCCCTTCCCATCCATCAAACTCACACACTCTCCCTTCCCATCAATCACACTCTCACACACTCTCCCTTCCCATTCATCACACTCTCACACACTCTCCCTTCCCATCCATCACACCCTCACACACTCTCCCTTCCCTTCCCATCCATCACACTCTCACACACTCTCCTTTCCCATCAATCACACTCTCACACACTCTCCCTTCCCATCCATCACACTCTCACACACTCTCCCTTCCCATCAATAACACTCTCACACACTCTCCCTTCCCATCAATCACACTCTCACACACTCTCACACACTCTCCCTTCCCATCAATCACACTCTCACACACTCTCACGCACTCTCCCTTCCCATCAATCACACTCTCACACACTCACACACTCTCCCTTCCCATCAATCACACTCTCACACACTCTCCCTTCCCTTCCCATCCATCACACTCACACACTCTCCCTTCCCATCAATCACACTCTCACACACTCTCCCTTCCCATTCATCACACTCTCACACACTCTCCCTTCCCATCCATCACACCCTCACACACTCTCCCTTCCCTTCCCATCCATCACACTCTCACACACTCTCCTTTCCCATCAATCACACTCTCACACACTCTCCCTTCCCATCCATCACACTCTCACACACTCTCCCTTCCCATCAATAACACTCTCACACACTCTCCCTTCCCATCAATCACACTCTCACACACTCACACACTCTCACTTCCCATCCATCACACTCTCACACACTCTCACACACTCTCCCTTCCCATCCATCACACTCTCACACACTCTCCCTTCCCATCCATCACACTCTCACACACTCTCCCTTCCCTTCCCATCAATCACACTCTCACACACTCTCCCTTCCCATCCATCACACTCTCACACACTCTCCCTTCCCATCAATCACACACTCTCACACACTCTCCCTTCCCATCAATCACACTCTCACACACTCTGACGCACTCTCCCGTCCCATCAATCACACTCTCACACACTCACACACTCTCCCTTCTCATCGATCACACTCTCACACACTCTCCCTTCCCATCCATCACACTCACACACTCTCCCTTCCCATCAATCACACTCTCACACACTCTCCCTTCCCATCTATCACACTCTCACAAACTCTCCCTTCCCATCAATCACACTCTCACACACTCTCCCTTCCCTTCCCATCAATCACACTCTCACACACTCTCCCTTCCCATCCATCACACTCTCACACACTCTCACACACTCTCCCTTCCCTTCCCATCAATCACACTCTCACACACTCTCCCTTCCCATCCATCACACTCTCACACACTCTCCCTTCCCATCAATCACACACTCTCACACACTCTCCCTTCCCATCAATCACACTCTCACACACTCTCACGCACTCTCCCTTCCCATCAATCAAACTCTCACACACTCACACACTCTCCCTTCCCATCAATCACACTCTCACACACTCTCCCTTCCCTTCCCATCCATCACACTCACACATTCTCCCTTCCCATCAATCACACTCTCACACACTCTCCCTTCCCATCCATCACACTCTCACACACTCTCCCTTCCCATCCATCACACCCTCACACACTCTCCCTTCCCTTCCCATCCATCACACTCTCACACACTCTCCTTTCCCATCAATCACACTCTCACACACTCGCCCTTCCCATCCATCACACTCTCACACACTCTCCCTTCCCATCAATCACACTCTCACACACTCTCCCTTCCCATCAATCACACTCTCACACACTCTCCCTTCCCATCAATCACACACTCTCACACACTCTCCCTTCCCTTCCCATCAATCACACTCTCACACACTCTCCCTTCCCATCAATCACACTCACACACTCTCCCTTCCCATCAATCACACTCTCACACACTCTCCCTTCCCTTCCCATCAATCACACTCTCACACACTCTCCCTTCCCATCCATCACACTCTCACACACTCTCCATTCCCATCAATCACACACTCACACACTCTCCCTTCCCATCCATCACACTCTCACACACTCTCCCTTCCCATCCATCACACTCTCACACACTCTCCCTTCCCTTCCCATCAATCACACTCTCACACACTCTCCCTTCCCATCCATCACACTCTCACACACTCTCCCTTCCCATCAATCACACACTCTCACACACTCTCCCTTCCCATCAATCACACTCTCACACACTCTCACGCACTCTCCCGTCCCATCAATCACACTCTCACACACTCACACACTCTCCCTTCCCATCGATCACACTCTCACACACTCTCCCTTCCCATCCATCACACTCACACACTCTCCCTTCCCATCAATCACACTCTCACACACTCTCCCTTCCCATCTATCACACTCTCACAAACTCTCCCTTCCCATCAATCACACTCTCACACACTCTCCCTTCCCTTCCCATAAATTACACTCTCACACACTCTCCATTCCCATCCATCACACTCTCACACACTCTCACACACTCTCCCTTCCCTTCCCATCAATCACACTCACACACTCTCCCTTCCCATCCATCACACTCTCACACACTCTCCCTTCCCATCAATCACACACTCTCACACACTCTCCCTTCCCATCAATCACACTCTCACACACTCTCACGCACTCTCCCTTCCCATCAATCACACTCTCACACACTCTCACACACTCTCCCTTCCCTTCCCATCAATCACACTCTCACACACTCTCCCTTCCCATCCATCACACTCTCACACACTCTCCCTTCCCATCAATCACACACTCTCACACACTCTCCCTTCCCATCAATCACACTCTCACACACTCTCACGCACTCTCCCTTCCCATCAATCACACTCTCACACACTCACACACTCTCCCTTCCCATCAATCACACTCTCACACACTCTCCCTTCCCTTCCCAGCCATCACACTCACACACTCTCCCTTCCCATCAATCACACTCTCACACACTCTCCCTTCCCATTCATCACACTCTCACACACTCTCCCTTCCCATCCATCACACCCTCACACACTCTCCCTTCCCTTCCCATCCATCACACTCTCACACACTCTCCTTTCCCATCAATCACACTCTCACACACTCTCCCTTCCCATCCATCACACTCTCACACACTCTCCCTTCCCATCAATCACACTCTCACACACTCTCCCTTCCCATCAATCACACTCTCACACACTCTCACACACTCTCCCTTCCCATCCATCACACTCTCACACACTCTCACACACTCTCCCTTCCCATCCATCACACTCTCACACACTCTCCCTTCCCATCCATCACACTCTCACACACTCTCCCTTCCCTTCCCATCAATCACACTCTCACACACTCTCCCTTCCCATCCATCACACTCTCACACACTCTCCCTTCCCATCAATCACACACTCTCACACACTCTCCCTTCCCATCAATCACACTCTCACACACTCTCACGCACTCTCCCGTCCCATCAATCACACTCTCACACACTCACACACTCTCCCTTCCCATCGATCACACTCTCACACACTCTCCCTTCCCATCCATCACACTCACACACTCTCCCTTCCCATCAATCACACTCTCACACACTCTCCCTTCCCATCTATCACACTCTCACAAACTCTCCCTTCCCATCAATCACACTCTCACACACTCTCCCTTCCCTTCCCATCAATCACACTCTCACACACTCTCCCTTCCCATCCATCACACTCTCACACACTCTCACACACTCTCCCTTCCCTTCCCATCAATCACACTCTCACACACTCTCCCTTCCCATCCATCACACTCTCACACACTCTCCCTTCCCATCAATCACACACGCTCACACACTCTCCCTTCCCATCAATCACACTCTCACACACTCTCCCTTCCCATCAATCACACTCTCACACACTCTCCCTTCCCATCAATCACACTCTCACACACTCTCCCTTCCCATCAATCACACACTCTCACACACTCTCCCTTCCCTTCCCATCAATCACACTCTCACACACTCTCCCTTCCCATCAATCACACTCACACACTCTCCCTTCCCATCAATCACACTCTCACACACTCTCCCTTCCCTTCCCATCAATCACACTCTCACACACTCTCCCTTCCCATCCATCACACTCTCACACACTCTCCATTCCCATCAATCACACACTCACACACTCTCCCTTCCCATCCATCACACTCTCACACACTCTCCCTTCCCATCCATCACACTCTCACACACTCTCCCTTCCCTTCCCATCAATCACACTCTCACACACTCTCCCTTCCCATCCATCACACTCTCACACACTCTCCCTTCCCATCAATCACACACTCTCACACACTCTCCCTTCCCATCAATCACACTCTCACACACTCTCACGCACTCTCCCATCCCATCAATCACACTCTCACACACTCACACACTCTCCCTTCCCATCGATCACACTCTCACACACTCTCCCTTCCCATCCATCACACTCACACACTCTCCCTTCCCATCAATCACACTCTCACACACTCTACCTTCCCATCTATCACACTCTCACAAACTCTCCCTTCCCATCAATCACACTCTCACACACTCTCCCTTCCCTTCCCATCAATTACACTCTCACACACTCTCCATTCCCATCCATCACACTCTCACACACTCTCACACACTCTCCCTTCCCTTCCCATCAATCACACTCTCACACACTCTCCATTCCCATCCATCACACTCTCACACACTCTCCCTTCCCATCAATCACACACTCTCACACACTCTCCCTTCCCATCAATCACACTCTCACACACTCTCACGCACTCTCCCTTCCCATCAATCACACTCTCACACACTCTCACACACTCTCCCTTCCCTTCCATCAATCACACTCTCACACACTCTCCCTTCCCATCCATCACACTCTCACACACTCTCCCTTCCCATCAATCACACACTCTCACACACTCTCCCTTCCCATCAATCACACTCTCACACACTCTCACGCACTCTCCCTTCCATCAATCACACTCTCACACACTCACACACTCTCCCTTCCCATCAATCACACTCTCACACACTCTCCCTTCCCTTCCATCCATCACACTCACACACTCTCCCTTCCCATCAATCACACTCTCACACACTCTCCCTTCCCATTCATCACACTCTCACACACTCTCCCTTCCCATCCATCACACCCTCACACACTCTCCCTTCCCTTCCATCCATCACACTCTCACACACTCTCCTTTCCCATCAATCACACTCTCACACACTCTCCTTCCCATCCATCACACTCTCACACACTCTCCCTTCCCATCAATCACACTCTCACACACTCTCCCTTCCCATCAATCACACTCTCACACACTCTCACACACTACTCTCCCTTCCCATCCATCACACTCTCACACACTCTCACACACTCTCCCTTCCCATCCATCACACTCTCACACACTCTCCCTTCCCATCCATCACACTCTCACACACTCTCCCTTCCTTCCCATCAATCACACTCTCACACACTCTCCCTTCCCATCCATCACACTCTCACACACTCTCCCTTCCCATCAATCACACACTCTCACACACTCTCCCTTCCATCAATCACACTCTCACACACTCTCACGCACTCTCCCGTCCCATCAATCACACTCTCACACACTCACACACTCTCCCTTCCCATCGATCACACTCTCACACACTCTCCCTTCCCCATCCATCACACTCACACACTCTCCTTCCATCAATCACACTCTCACACACTCTCCCTTCCATCTATCACACTCTCACAAACTCTCCCTTCCCATCAATCACACTCTCACACACTCTCCCTTCCCTTCCCATCAATCACACTCTCACACACTCTCCCTTCCCATCCATCACACTCTCACACACTCTCACACACTCTCCCTTCCCTTCCCATCAATCACACTCTCACACACTCTCCCTTCCCATCCATCACACTCACACACTCTCCCTTCCCATCAATCACACACGCTCACACACTCTCCCTTCCCATCAATCACACTCTCACACACTCTCACGCACTCTCCCTTCCATCAATCAAACTCTCACACACTCACATACTCTCCCTTCCCATCAATCACACTCTCACACACTCTCCCTTCCCTTCCCATCCATCACACTCACACATTCTCCCTTCCCATCAATCACACTCTCACACACTCTCCCTTCCCATCCATCACACTCTCACACACTCTCCCTTCCCATCCATCACACCCTCACACACTCTCCCTTCCCTTCCCATCCATCACACTCTCACACACTCTCCTTTCCCATCAATCACACTCTCACACACTCGCCCTTCCCATCCATCACACTCTCACACACTCTCCCTTCCCATCAATCACACTCTCACACACTCTCCCTTCCCATCAATCACACTCTCACACACTCTCCCTTCCATCAATCACACACTCTCACACACTCTCCCTTCCCTTCCCATCAATCACACTCTCACACACTCTCCCTTCCCATCAATCACACTCACACACTCTCCCTTCCCATCAATCACACTCTCACACACTCTCCCTTCCCTTCCCATCAATCACACTCTCACACACTCTCCCTTCCCATCCATCACACTCTCACACACTCTCCATTCCCATCAATCACACACTCACACACTCTCCCTTCCCATCAATCACACTCTCACACACTCTCCCTTCCCATCCATCACACTCTCACACACTCTCCATTCCCATCAATCACACACTCACACACTCTCCCTTCCCATCCATCACACTCTCACACACTCTCCCTTCCCATCCATCACACTCTCACACACTCTCCCTTCCCTTCCCATCAATCACACTCTCACACACTCTCCCTTCCCATCCATCACACTCTCACACACTCTCCCTTCCCATCAATCACACACTCTCACACACTCTCCCTTCCCATCAATCACACTCTCACACACTCTCACGCACTCTCCCGTCCCATCAATCACACTCCCACACACTCACACACTCTCCCTTCCCATCGATCACACTCTCACACACTCTCCCTTCCCATCCATCACACTCACACACTCTCCCTTCCCATCAATCACACTCTCACACACTCTCCCTTCCCATCTATCACACTCTCACAAACTCTCCCTTCCCATCAATCACACTCTCACACACTCTCCCTTCCTTCCCATCAATTACACTCTCACACACTCTCCATTCCCATCCATCACACTCTCACACACTCTCACACACTCTCCCTTCCCTTCCCATCAATCACACTCTCACACACTCTCCATTCCCATCCATCACACTCTCACACACTCTCCCTTCCCATCAATCACACACTCTCACACACTCTCCCTTCCCATCAATCACACTCTCACACACTCTCACGCACTCTCCTTCCCATCAATCACACTCTCACACACTCTCACACACTCTCCCTTCCCTTCCCATCAATCACACTCTCACACACTCTCCCTTCCCATCCATCACACTCTCACACACTCTCCTTCCCATCAATCACACACTCTCACACACTCTCCCTTCCCATCAATCACACTCTCACACACTCTCACGCACTCTCCCTTCCATCAATCACACTCTCACACACTCACACACCTCCCTTCCCATCAATCACACTCTCACACACTCTCCCTTCCCTTCCATCCATCACACTCACACACTCTCCCTTCCCATCAATCACACTCTCACACACTCTCCCTTCCCATTCATCACACTCTCACACACTCTCCCTTCCCATCCATCACACCCTCACACACTCTCCCTTCCCTTCCCATCCATCACACTCTCACACACTCTCCTTTCCCATCAATCACACTCTCACACACTCTCCCTTCCCATCCATCACACTCTCACACACTCTCCCTTCCCATCAATCACACTCACACTCACACACTCTCCCTTCCCATCAATCACACTCTCACACACTCTCACACACTCTCCCTTCCCATCCATCACACTCTCACACTCTCACACACTCTCCCTTCCCATCCATCACACTCTCACACACTCTCCCTTCCCATCCATCACACTCTCACACACACTCTCCCTTCCCTTCC
>NC_134486.1:415177469-415222469 GCF_040206685.1 Ascaphus truei
TTTCTCTATATATCTCTATAGTCATGTCATTTGCCTTTCCTGTTCTCTATATATTCTCTATATCAATCATTTCCGTTCTGCTATATATCTATATCAATCAGTCCTTTCTCTATATATCTCTATATCAATCATGTCCTTTCCTTCTCTATATATCTCTATATATCAATCATGTCCTTTCTCTAGTATATCTCTGAGATCAATCATTGCCTTTCTCTATATATCTCTATATCAATCATTTCTTTCTCTAGTATATCTCTATAGCAATCATTTCCTTGCTCTATATATCTCTATATATCAATCATTCCTTTCTCTATATATCTCTATATCATTCATTTCCTTGCTCTAGTATTCTCTATATCAATGCATTCCTTTCCTTTCTCTATATATCTCTATAGTATCTCTAGTATCAGTCATTTCCTCACACACACCCCCCCCCCCCCGTCGTCTTCTTCCCCTGCGCTCTCACAACCCCACCCACCCCCACACCCCCCCACACCCCCCCACACCCAACCCAACCCCACCCACCCCCACACCCCCCACACCCAACCCCACCCACCCCCACACCCCCCCACACCCAACCCCACCCACCCCCCCTCACCCCCCCACACCCAACCCCACCCACCCCCACTCCCCCCACACCCAACCCACCCACCCCCACACCCCCCCACACCCAACCCCACCCACCCCACACCCCCCCACACCCAACCCCACCCACCCCCCCACACCCCCCACACCCAACCCAACCCACCCACCCCCACACCCCCCCACACCAACCCCACCCACCCCCACCCCCCACACCCAACCCCACCCACCCCACACCCCCCACACCCATCCCAACCCCACCCACCCCCACACCCCCCCACACCCAACCCCACCCACCCCCACACCCCCCCACACCCAACCCTCCCACCCCCCACCCCCCACACCCAACCCCACCCACCCCCACACCCCCCCACACCCAACCCACCCACCCCCACACCCCCCCACACCCAACCCAACCCCACCCACCCCCACACCCCCCACACCAACCCCACCCACCCCACACCCCCCCTCACCAACCCCACCCACCCCCCCACACCCCCCCACACCCAACCCCACCCACCCCCACACCCCCCACACCCTCCCACACCCCTCCCCACCCACCCCCTCCACCCCCACCACCCCCCCACACCCTACCCACGCACCCCACACCCACCCCTCACCCAACCCACCACCCACATCCCCCCCACACCCACCCCACCCTCCCACACTCCCCCCACACCCAACCCACTCACCCCCACTCCCCCCTCACACCCATCCCCACCCACCCCACTCCCCCCCTCACCTACCATCCCACCCAACCCCACACCCACCCTCACCCAACCCAACCCTCCCCACACTCCCCCACACCCCCCACACCCACCCTTCCCACCTCCCCTCACACCCACACACCCAACCCCACCATCCCCCACACCCTCCCACACCCATCCCCACCCTCCACACCCTCACCCACTCACCAACCCCACACACCCACACTCACCCCTCACCCTCCCACACCCATCCAACCCACCCCTCACCCCCCCTCACACCCACTCCCTTCCCATCCCACCCCACACCCCACACACCTCCCTCCCACCACCACTCTCCCACACTCTCCCTTCCATCCCACCACCCCTCACACACCCACACCTCCCTCCAACAACACACTCTCACACACTCTCCGCACTCCCTACCCACACTCACACTCTCACACACTCCACACTCTCCCTTCCCATCAATCACCCACTCCCACTCACCTCCCAACCTCCACCCTCACACTCCACACACTCCCTCCATCACACTCTCACACACTCACCCTACCCATCACCACACCTCACACCTCTCCTTCCCATCCATCACCCCTCACCACACACTCCCTTCCCTTCCATCCCACACCCACTCACACACTCACCTTCCATCAATCACACTCTCACCCACTCTCCCTTCCCTCCATCCACACACTCTCACCCACTCCCTTCCCAACCATCACCCTCACCCACACTCTCCCATCCCATCCATCACACTCTCACACACTCTCACACACTCTCCTTCCCATCCATCACCCTCTCACACACTCTCACCCACTCTCCCTTCCCATCCATCACACTCTCACACACTCTCCCTCCCATCCATCCACTCACACACACTCTCCCTTCCCTTCCCACCAATCCCACTCACCCACCACTCCCTCCCACCATCACACTCACACACTCTCCCTACCCATCAATCACACACTCTCACACACTCTCCCTTCCCATCATCACACTCTCACACACTCTCACGCCCTCTCCCGTCCATCAATCACACTCTCACACACTCACACACTCTCCCTTCCCATCGATCACACTCTCACACACTCTCCCTTCCCATCCATCACACTCACACACTCTCCCTTCCCATCAATCACACTCTCACACACTCTCCCTTCCCATCTATCACACTCTCACAAACTCTCCTTCCCATCAATCACACTCTCACACACTCTCCCTTCCCTTCCCATCAATCACACTCTCACACACTCTCCCTTCCCATCCATCACACTCTCACACACTCTCACACACTCTCCCTTCCCTTCCCATCAATCACACTCTCACACACTCTCCCTTCCCATCCATCACACTCTCACACACTCTCCTTCCCATCAATCACACACGCTCACACACTCTCCCTTCCCATCAATCACACTCTCACACACTCTCACGCACTCTCCCTTCCCATCAATCAAACTCTCACACACTCACATACTCTCCCTTCCCATCATCACACTCTCACACACTCTCCTTCCCTTCCCATCCATCACACTCACACATTCTCCCTTCCATCAATCACACTCTCACACACTCTCCTTCCATCCATCACACTCTCACACACTCTCCCTTCCCATCCATCACACCCTCACACACTCTCCCTTCCTTCCCATCCATCACACTCTCACACACTCTCCTTTCCCATCAATCACACTCTCACACACTCGCCCTTCCCATCCATCACACTCTCACACACTCTCCCTTCCCATCAATCACACTCTCACACACTCTCCCTTCCCATCAATCACACTCTCACACACTCTCCCTTCCCATCAATCACACACTCTCACACACTCTCCCTTCCCTTCCCATCAATCACACTCTCACACACTCTCCCTTCCCATCAATCACACTCACACACTCTCCCTTCCCATCAATCACACTCTCACACACTCTCCCTTCCCTTCCCATCAATCACACTCTCACACACTCTCCCTTCCCATCCATCACACTCTCACACACTCTCCATTCCATCAATCACACACTCACACACTCTCCCTTCCCATCAATCACACTCTCACACACTCTCCCTTCCCATCCATCACACTCTCACACACTCTCCATTCCCATCAATCACACACTCACACACTCTCCCTTCCCATCCATCACACTCTCACACACTCTCCCTTCCCATCCATCACACTCTCACACACTCTCCCTTCCCTTCCCATCAATCACACTCTCACACACTCTCCCTTCCCATCCATCACACTCTCACACACTCTCCCTTCCCATCAATCACACACTCTCACACACTCTCCCTTCCATCAGCACACTCTCTCACGCACTCTCCCGTCCATCAATCACACTCCCACACACTCACACACTCTCCCTTCCCATCGATCACACTCTCACACACTCTCCCTTCCCATCCATCACACTCACACACTCTCCTTCCCATCAATCACACTCTCACACACTCTCCCTTCCCATCTATCACACTCTCACAAACTCTCCCTTCCCATCAATCACACTCTCACACACTCTCCCTTCCCTTCCCATCAATTACACTCTCACACACTCTCCATTCCCATCCATCACACTCTCACACACTCTCACACACTCTCCCTTCCTTCCCATCAATCACACTCTCACACACTCTCCATTCCCATCCATCACACTCTCACACACTCTCCCTTCCCATCAATCACACACTCTCACACACTCTCCCTTCCCATCAATCACACTCTCACACACTCTCACGCACTCTCCTTCCCATCAATCACACTCTCACACACTCTCACACACTCTCCCTTCCCTTCCATCAATCACACTCTCACACACTCTCCCTTCCCATCCATCACACTCTCACACACTCTCCCTTCCCATCAATCACACACTCTCACACACTCTCCCTTCCCATCAATCACACTCTCACACACTCTCACGCACTCTCCCTTCCCATCAATCACACTCTCACACACTCACACACTCTCCCTTCCCATCAATCACACTCTCACACACTCTCCTTCCCTTCCCATCCATCACACTCACACACTCTCCTTCCCATCAATCACACTCTCACACACTCTCCCTTCCCATCATCACACTCTCACACACTCTCCCTTCCCATCCATCACACCCTCACACACTCTCCCTTCCCTTCCATCCATCACACTCTCACACACTCTCCTTTCCATCAATCACACTCTCACACACTCTCCCTTCCATCCATCACACTCTCACACACTCTCCCTTCCCATCAATCACACTTCTCACACACTCTCCCTTCCCATCAATCACACTCTCACACACTCTCACACTCTCCCTTCCCATCCATCACACTCTCACACACTCTCACACACTCTCCCTTCCATCCATCACACTCTCACACACTCTCCCTTCCATCCATCACACTCTCACACACTCTCCCTTCCCTTCCCATCAATCACACTCTCACACACTCTCCCTTCCCATCCATCACACTCTCACACACTCTCCCTTCCCATCAATCACACACTCTCACACACTCTCCCTTCCATCAATCACACTCTCACACACTCTCACGCACTCTCCCGTCCCATCAATCACACTCTCACACACTCACACACTCTCCCTTCCCATCGATCACACTCTCACACACTCTCCCTTCCCATCCATCACACTCACACACTCTCCCTTCCCATCAATCACACTCTCACACACTCTCCCTTCCCATCTATCACACTCTCACAAACTCTCCTTCCCATCAATCACACTCTCACACACTCTCCCTTCCCTTCCCATCAATCACACTCTCACACACTCTCCCTTCCCATCCATCACACTCTCACACACTCTCACACACTCTCCTTCCCTTCCCATCAATCACACTCTCACACACTCTCCCTTCCCATCCATCACACTCTCACACACTCTCCCTTCCCATCAATCACACACGCTCACACACTCTCCCTTCCCATCAATCACACTCTCACACACTCTCACGCACTCTCCCTTCCCATCAATCAAACTCTCACACACTCACATACTCTCCCTTCCCATCAATCACACTCTCACACACTCTCCCTTCCTTCCCATCCATCACACTCACACATTCTCCCTTCCCATCAATCACACTCTCACACACTCTCCCTTCCCATCCATCACACTCTCACACACTCTCCCTTCCCATCCATCACACCCTCACACACTCTCCCTTCCCTTCCCATCCATCACACTCTCACACACTCTCCTTTCCCATCAATCACACTCTCACACACTCGCCCTTCCCATCCATCACACTCTCACACACTCTCCCTTCCATCAATCACACTCTCACACACTCTCCCTTCCCATCAATCACACTCTCACACACTCTCCCTTCCCATCAATCACACACTCTCACACACTCTCCCTTCCCTTCCCATCAATCACACTCTCACACACTCTCCCTTCCCATCAATCACACTCACACACTCTCCTTCCCATCAATCACACTCTCACACACTCTCCCTTCCCTTCCCATCAATCACACTCTCACACACTCTCCCTTCCCATCCATCACACTCTCACACACTCTCCATTCCCATCAATCACACACTCACACACTCTCCCTTCCCATCCATCACACTCTCACACACTCTCCCATCCCATCCATCACACTCTCACAAACTCTCCCTTCCCATCCACACTCTCACACACTCTCTCTTCCATCCATCACACTCTCACACACTCTCCCTTCCCATCCATCACACTCTCACACACTCTCCCTTCCATCAATCACACACTCACACACTCTCCCTTCCATCCATCAAACTCTCACACACTCTCCCTTCCCATCCATCACACTCTCACAAACTCTCCCTTCCCATCCATCACACTCTCACGCACTCTCCCTTCCCATCCATCACACTCTCACACACTCTCACACACTCTCCTTCCAATCCATCACACTCTCACACACTCTCCCTTCCCATCAATCACACTCTCACAAACTCTCCCTTCCCATCCATCACACTCTCACACACTCTCCCTTCCCATCAATCACACTCTCACACACTCTCCCTTCCATTCCATCACATTCTCACACACTCTCCTTCCCATCAATCACACCTCACACACTCTCCCTTCCCATCAATCACACACTCTCACACACTCTCCCTTCCCATCCATCACACTCTCACACACTCTCCCTTCCCATCAATCACACTCTCACACACTCTCCCTTCCCATCCATCACACTCTCACACACTCTCCCTTCCTATCAATCACACTCTCACACACTCTCCCTTCCCTTTCCATCAATCACACTCTCACTACCTCTCCTTTCCCATCAATCACACACTCTCACACACTCTCCCTTCCCATCAATCACACTCACACACACTCTCCCTTCCCATCAATCACACACTCTCACACACTCTCCCTTCCCATCAATCACACTCTCACACACTCTCACGCACTCTCCCTTCCCATCAATCACACTCTCACACACTCACACACTCTCCCTTCCCATCAATCACACTCTCACACACTGTCCCTTCCCTTCCCATCCATCACACTCACACACTCTCCCTTCCCATCCATCACACTCTCACACACTCTCCCTTCCCATCCATCACACTCTCACACACTCTCCTTTCCCTTCCCATCCATCACACTCTCACACACTCTCCCTTCCCATCAATCACACTCTCACACACTCTCCCTTCCCATCAATCACACTCTCACACACTTTCCCTTCCCATCAATCACACTCTCACACACTCTCCCTTCCCATCTATCACACTCTCACAAACTCTCCCTTCCCATCAATCACACTCTCACACACTCTCCCTTCCCATCAATCACACTCTCACACACTCTCCCTTCCCATCAATCACACTCTCACACACTCTCACGCACTCTCCCTTCCCATCAATCACACTCTCACACACTCACACACTCTCCCTTCCCATCAATCACACTCTCACACACTCTCCCTTCCCTTCCCATCCATCACACTCACACACTCTCCCTTCCCATCAATCACACTCTCACACACTCTCCCTTCCCATCCATCACACTCTCACACACTCTCACACACTCTCCCTTCCCATCCATCACACCCTCACACACTCTCCCTCCCCTTCCCATCCATCACACTCTCACACACTCTCCTTTCCCATCAATCACACTCTCACACACTCTCCCTTCCCATCCATCACACTCTCACACACTCTCCCTTCCCATCAATCACACTCTCACACACTCTCCCTTCCCATCCATCACACTCTCACACACTCTCACACACTCTCCCTTCCCATCCATCACACTCTCACACACTCTCCCTTCCCATCCATCACACTCTCACACACTCTCCCTTCCCTTCCCATCAATCACACTCTCACACACTCTCCCTTCCCTTCCCATCAATCACACTCTCACACACTCTCCCTTCCCATCCATCACACTCTCACACACTCTCCCTTCCCATCAATCACACACTCTCACACACTCTCCCTTCCCATCAGTCACACTCTCACACACTCTCACGCACTCTCCCGTCCCATCAATCACACTCTCACACACTCACACACTCTCCCTTCCCATCGATCACACTCTCACACACTCTCCCTTCCCATCCATCACACTCACACACTCTCCCTTCCCATCAATCACACTCTCACACACTCTCCCTTCCCATCTATCACACTCTCACAAACTCTCCCTTCCCATCAATCACACTCTCACACACTCTCCCTTCCCTTCCCATCAATTACACTCTCACACACTCTCCCTTCCCATCCATCACACTCTCACACACTCTCACACACTCTCCCTTCCCTTCCCATCAATCACACTCTCACACACTCTCCCTTCCCATCCATCACACTCTCACACACTCTCCCTTCCCATCAATCACACTCTCACACACTCTCACGCACTCTCCCTTCCCATCAATCACACTCTCACACACTCACACACTCTCCCTTCCCATCAATCACACTCTCACACACTCTCCCTTCCCTTCCCATCCATCACACTCACACACTCTCCCTTCCCATCAATCACACTCTCACACACTCTCCCTTCCCATCCTTCACACTCTCACACACTCTCCCTTCCCATCCATCACACCCTCACACACTCTCCCTTCCCTTCCCATCCATCACACTCTCACACACTCTCCTTTCCCATCAATCACACTCTCACACACTCGCCAATCCCATCCATCACACTCTCACACACTCTCCCTTCCCATCAATCACACTCTCACACACTCTCCCTTCCCATCCATCACACTCTCACACACTCTCACACACTCTCCCTTCCCATCCATCACACTCTCACACTCTCTCCCTTCCCATCCATCACACTCTCACACACTCTCCCTTCAATCCCATCAATCACACACTCTCACACACTGTCCCTTCCCATCAATCACACTCTCACACACTCTCCCTTCTCTTCCCATCAATCACATTCTCACACACTCACCCTTCCCATCCATCACACTCTCACACACTCTCCCTTCCTATCAATCACACTCTCACACACTCTCCCTTCCCTTTCCATCAATCACACTCTCACTACCTCTCCTTTCCCATCAATCACACACTCTCACACACTCTCCCTTCCCATCAATCACACTCACACACACTCTCCCTTCCCATCAATCACACACTCTCACACACTCTCCCTTCCCATCAATCACACTCTCACACACTCTCACGCACTCTCCCTTCCCATCAATCACACTCTCACACACTCACACACTCTCCCTTCCCATCAATCACACTCTCACACACTGTCCCTTCCCTTCCCATCCATCACACTCACACACTCTCCCTTCCCATCCATCACACTCTCACACACTCTCCCTTCCCATCCATCACACTCTCACACACTCTCCTTTCCCTTCCCATCCATCACACTCTCACACACTCTCCCTTCCCATCAATCACACTCTCACACACTCTCCCTTCCCATCAATCACACTCTCACACACTTTCCCTTCCCATCAATCACACTCTCACACACTCTCCCTTCCCATCTATCACACTCTCACAAACTCTCCCTTCCCATCAATCACACTCTCACACACTCTCCCTTCCCATCAATCACACTCTCACACACTCTCCCTTCCCATCAATCACACTCTCACACACTCTCACGCACTCTCCCTTCCCATCAATCACACTCTCACACACTCACACACTCTCCCTTCCCATCAATCACACTCTCACACACTCTCCCTTCCCTTCCCATCCATCACACTCACACACTCTCCCTTCCCATCAATCACACTCTCACACACTCTCCCTTCCCATCCATCACACTCTCACACACTCTCACACACTCTCCCTTCCCATCCATCACACCCTCACACACTCTCCCTCCCCTTCCCATCCATCACACTCTCACACACTCTCCTTTCCCATCAATCACACTCTCACACACTCTCCCTTCTCATCCATCACACTCTCACACACTCTCCCTTCCCATCAATCACACTCTCACACACTCTCCCTTCCCATCCATCACACTCTCACACACTCTCACACACTCTCCCTTCCCATCCATCACACTCTCACACACTCTCCCTTCCCATCCATCACACTCTCACACACTCTCCCTTCCCTTCCCATCAATCACACTCTCACACACTCTCCCTTCCCTTCCCATCAATCACACTCTCACACACTCTCCCTTCCCATCCATCACACTCTCACACACTCTCCCTTCCCATCAATCACACACTCTCACACACTCTCCCTTCCCATCAGTCACACTCTCACACACTCTCACGCACTCTCCCGTCCCATCAATCACACTCTCACACACTCACACACTCTCCCTTCCCATCGATCACACTCTCACACACTCTCCCTTCCCATCCATCACACTCACACACTCTCCCTTCCCATCAATCACACTCTCACACACTCTCCCTTCCCATCTATCACACTCTCACAAACTCTCCCTTCCCATCAATCACACTCTCACACACTCTCCCTTCCCTTCCCATCAATTACACTCTCACACACTCTCCCTTCCCATCCATCACACTCTCACACACTCTCACACACTCTCCCTTCCCTTCCCATCAATCACACTCTCACACACTCTCCCTTCCCATCCATCACACTCTCACACACTCTCCCTTCCCATCCATCACACTCTCACACACTCTCACACACTCTCCCTTCCCATCCATCACACCCTCACACACTCTCCCTTCCCTTCCCATCCATCACACTCACACACTCTCCCTTCCCATCAATCACACTCTCACACACTCTCCCTTCCCATCCTTCACACTCTCACACACTCTCCCTTCCCATCCATCACACCCTCACACACTCTCCCTTCCCTTCCCATCCATCACACTCTCACACACTCTCCTTTCCCATCAATCACACTCTCACACACTCGCCCTTCCCATCCATCACACTCTCACACACTCTCCCTTCCCATCAATCACACTCTCACACACTCTCCCTTCCCATCCATCACACTCTCACACACTCTCACACACTCTCCCTTCCCATCCATCACACTCTCACACTCTCTCCCTTCCCATCCATCACACTCTCACACACTCTCCCTTCAATCCCATCAATCACACACTCTCACACACTGTCCCTTCCCATCAATCACACTCTCACACACTCTCCCTTCTCTTCCCATCAATCACATTCTCACACACTCACCCTTCCCTTCCCATCAATCACACTCTCACACTCTCCCTTCCCATCAATCACACTCTCACACACTCTCACACACCTCACACACTCTCACTCCCTCCCACACACTCTCCCTCCCACACACTCTCCCTCCCACACACTCTCCCTCCCTCACACTCTCCCTCCCTCACACTCTCCCTCCCTCACACTCTCTCTCACTCACACTCTCTCTCACTCACACTCTCTCTCACTCACACTCTCTCTCACTCACACTCTCACTCTCTCTCACTCACACTCACACTCCCTCCCTTCTCACTCACGTTCCTCCCTTATTCTCACACACTCCTCTCACTTTCCCTTATCCCCTCTCTCCCTTATTTCTCTCTCACATCTCCCTCTCACACCCACTCTTTCTTTCACTCCTCTCTCAACAGCTCTCTCACTCCCCCTTCCACTCTCACCCCTCCATTCCCTTCTTCACTCACCCCCTCCAGTTCTCTCTCTCCATCTCTCCCAAACAATCTCCCTCACTTTGCGTGTTTATGTGACACTGGGAGTCCTGCGTGTGTAATGTGACGCTGGGAACCCTGCGTGTGCAATGTGACGCTGGGAGTCCTGCATGTGACACAGCGCTGGGATCACGCAGTTCTGTTCAGACTATCCTCCAGACTGAGATATGTCTGGTTAGTTACAAGCACGGGGAAGCAGAGGGAACGTGTTAGCTGCAGTGAGACAGATACAAGCCGGGGCTAGAATAGTTATCCTAACATTACAACTACCGTCCAAATGTATGTGCATGGATTCCCTACCTCTTGTTCTATAACCACCTTCCCAGCAGCAAGGGGATGCACAATACGTTTAATCAGAAGAATGAATGCAAAGAACCTCAATACCTTTATTTACACTATGCTCAAAATGTCTTTCTAAGCAATCATTTTGCAGCAGAAACACAGAATTGGAGCTTGAGATATAGGCCCCCAGAAGTGTGGTGCACTATTCTGCAGAAATTACTGCGTACAATCATTTTCTGGGGCTCTTTATAATGGCCACGATAGGGAATTGCTTATTAAACTAGTGCCAGATAACTGCAACTTTTTAGTTCTAAATGAGCCATTAACCTCTAATGAAAGCAGCCAGCACTGAATAATTCATTCTGTTCGTCAAGCCGCTTTGCACAGTTTGGGTTTGGGGCTGGAATGGGAAACACTCCTAAACCAAGAATATTTTGAATGATACAACAGACATTAACCCCTTTGTCGCTCTGTATTGCTACAAAATGTGCTGTTGGCTCATTTGCAGAAAAGGATTTACAGACATTAGAAAAGACCTGACACAGCTGAGCGCTTGATTTGTAAAACTGCTTCAATGTATTGTATTCTGGCCCAAGTGCAGTGTGACAAGTGAGTAAGATCAGGTAGCTAAACTCATCTCCTTTAAATACAAACAGAATGCTGCTATTTTCTGTCACTTTTATTGGAGGGGGTATACAGAGGGGATAAAATAACTGTCAGGTAACATTTGTGGGAGAAGGTAAAAAGGAATGCCTCTTTAGGGGAACAGTGGAAGATGCACGTACTCACTGTTGCAGCTGGTGGTAAAAGAAAGCACACTTTCCTGTCCAAGCAGGAACAAGCAATGGGTCATACCAATAAACAGAGGATAGCGGGGGGGGAAGCTAAACCAACTCAGGTTTTAGCAGAGGGAGGTTGCCAAGGCAACAGGCTAGGAAGCCACATGGGTAGCAACAATGTTACAAACAGACGGACGAGCAGTCTGTTGAGAGCAGAGAAACGTGTGTAGCCAGGTCCCCTTGGGCTACTGATTCCCTGGCCCCTCTAGCACTGTAAGTGCCAGTAACGAGTGGGCAGTGTTGTGAACAAACCCTGCAGGGCCTGGTTGTAAAGTTCAGGAGTAAGCCTGGTATTACAAGGGGGGCCTATGACTGATAGAAGGCCGGCTTACAAGCCCCTCCCCTGGGAAGGAGGGGGTTTCCCTCTACAGGTTAGTGTAAGGGTTCTGGGAGTTAGTTCTGTGCTGCCCTCCCTGCTATGAGGATGCAGCAGTAAGTCTCTCCTGGACCGGAGTGGCATTATTGATGCTATGCAGGTGTAAGGAATCCGCACCTCAGTTTGCTGTTTGCCTTGTCTTGCAGACTTGTGCAGTCCTGGAACACTTCCCCTGATATTTCCTGCAGCCTGGATTCACTCACTGAAGCAATACTGCCACACGCCCTGCTATTGGTTTACTGACCTTTAAGTACTGCTTTCCCACAATGCTCCCTGCTGAGCATAGTCCTTTCTGGATGTCACTAACTGTTCTGCCACAAGCCCCTGGCTTGTTATCCTGGTTTCCTGAGACCGGCTGCTATTGTCATGCAGCGGTCTGTTCCTGTCTCCTGTGCTGAAGCTGAGTACTCTCCTTGTTGACTTCAGTTCCTTGTTTCCTGAGACCGGCTGCTATTGTCACGCAGCGGTCTGTTCCTTTCTCCTGTGCTGAAGCGGAGGTTTCCCCTGTGTTTTCTTCAGCTTCCTGGTTCCTGGGGCCTGCTGCTCATTCTCTATTGCAGAGGCCGTGTCCTGGTTCCTGCGTTGAAGCGGAGGACTTCCCAGCCCACTCAGGACTCTTGCGCTGAAGCACTGGTTTACCAGTGCAGCTAGGCGATGTGCTACTCTGGTCTGCCTATCCTTTCCTGAGACCAGTACCATGGGCCATGGTCGCCGCACGCGCAGAGGCCACTCCCGCGCTCCTAAGCTGAAGCGGGACACTCCTGACTACCTGTGCCGAACTCCTGCTTGAACAATGTTAACCCTGATATCTCCAATCTGACCCTGGCTTGTCCACTGGCGATGCTGACTTCTCCAGTCCTGATCCTGCTACGTACGACTACGAACTGCGCAATCCGGATCCGCCTGCGCGGCCTAAGGTTGGTGCTTTTACAACCCCACCTCAGCCACGCGGTCCGACCCAGGTTTGTGGCGAGCACAACCGTGACAGCAGGTGATTGCCAATCTAACCAATACTAAGGGAAACAAGCAGAAGTATCTCTCCAGCGTAGGAGTGAGAGTAACTTTATGATTTGCCTCCAGATAACATGTCTAATGTGAAGTTTGTTCTTGTATAGCAAGCCTTATAAATGCATGTGAATAATGCTCTTTTTGTGCTATAAAAGTTTCTGGCACCAATACTTATTCTGACTGCAGATCCACGCCCAGCCTGCACGGACCTAGCACCCTGATTAGGTATGAGAGTTTAGGAAATGTGTGCAGAAGATACAATACCGGAGACGTTTTAGTAGATATAAACGTAGGCTTTATTAGCTAGCAGGTTTAAACAAACGGAAACCAGCAGCATATCAGCAAAATAAAATTGGAGCAGGAAACAACAACCAGGCCTAACCCCATGTAGGGGAATGGCATTCTGCCCAGAATTTGTGGAGCCTAACTCTGTGGTGGCTTCTGCCTTGTCAGAATCTGAATCCATGCTTGCCCGGCTTAGGTAGACTGGAAGCGCTCTGATAGGCTGGTAGGATTTTTCCCAAGCTCGGATTGGCTATAGTATTTAATGAATGAATTCTGAAATACTATAAGAAACCCTCAGCCAATCAGGACGAAAGATTCTCACAGATTCTAAGCGCCAGAACAGCAGCGGTAAATTTGAAACGACCAAAAGATGCTCTCGGAGAAATAGCAGCGAGCCGGCTTCAGAGATTTCAAGGCAAGAAGTTTTCTAAGTCCCACTTTTCGGGGCCAAGTTCTGAGAATAGAACGTAGCGGTCCCAGCTAGCTGAGAACAGTTCCAGGACGTTTGCTACTAACTCCCGGTCTAGGGATTTTGGAATCTCTGGAAGAAAGAGAGCGGTGGCGTGTGGAACCTAAAGACTTTGTTTTCTGTTCTATTTTACCTAGGAAAGTCGAGTTTTGAAGCCCAGACCCCCAGTAAGTGTGTTTTCTCCTGTATATTTTAATCCTCTGTGTGTACGTCTGTTTCTATGGAATTAATGACAATTTGTTTTACTATCTTGTTTCGCTCAGTAAATGATCCCGGTAAAAAGGTGTAAATTACCTGGTCGCCCGTGACAGTAACACCCTCATATGTGCAATATTATTACCTTGTTATGGACAAAGCTGTTTAATGTACTGCCACCGACGCCAGTGCCCCTCTCCCCCGCGTGTTCACAAGCACCGCTCAGTGAAACTGGACCAGAGCAAGAGAGCAAGGTCAGTAATGTTTTCATCTCCTTGCTCTGATTTCTGCAGCAATCTACAAAGGGCTGTGCACATCTATTCACGTCTACCTGTGCAGAGGAACTGTGCCACATATTATCTAAGGAAAACCCCCATCAGGGACCACTGCCCGCATCTGGATATAATGGTATCCAATTCGCAAAGCACACAGATACATGTATCTAAATTGCATGTCTTGTCTGGCTCCAGGCACTGAGGTTTTAGAACCTCTGCAACTACCAAACTCTTTCTGCATCCCATTTATTTTGGTTCTGCCTTATCTTTTAACTCTTTCTGTATCCCATTTATTTTGGTTCTGCCTTATCTTTTAACTCTTTCTGTGATATGTTTTTTCTATAATTAAACATTGCCACTCCATAAATTATTGTGCCTCGGTGGTGAATCGGGATTGACAAAACGGTATCGTACATATGGGTCTAAGGTAGAGCTCTTCAACTTACAGCCCATGGATCAAATATGGCCCCCAAAGACCTTGATGTGACCTTTCTGCTGCTAATGTCATTGCAGTTACCCAGGCCTCTAATTGCATTATCTCATCCTGAAACGCACTGTGAAGCTGATGAAAATCTATGGTACAGATGTTATGGTACAGGTATCATGGTACAGATGTTATGGTACAGATGTTATGGTACAGATGTTATACATATTTACAAAATGTTGAATTATAGTAATTTTTAAGTCCTTGTAGATGTATACAAAATTGCATTGCTGTACACTTCTAGCTATTTTACATATTTTTCCAATCTGACCTTCTCAGAAAGTGGAGGCTTTGGGTCAGCTTACTAATTTTGGGGCAAAGTGCCAGTCAATAGGCACCCTAAAAAATAAAATACACAATTAAATCAAATGCATTCAATGTGTTTCTTACCCTTGCCGGGATGAAGATTCATCCTCCTCATCCAACTGCGGCACCAACTCCTGCCCCATGATGCAATGATCCTCATCAGCATGATGCGAAGAAGTCCATGATCCTCTTTAGCATGATGCGAATAAGTCTATGATCCTCATCAGCATGATGCGAAGAAGTCCATGATCCTCATCAGCATGATGCGAATAAGTCTATGATCCTCTTTAGCATGATGCGAAGAAGTCCATGATCCTCAGCACCATGATGCGAAGAAGTCCATGATCCTCATCAGCATGATGCGAAGAAGTCCATGATCCTCATCAGCATGATGCGAAGAAGTCTATGATCCTCAGCACCATGATGCGAAGAAGTCCATGATCCTCATCAGCATGATGCGAATAAGTCTATGATCCTCATCAGCATGATGCGAAGAAGTCCATGATCCTCATCAGCATGATGCGAAGAAGTCCATGATCCTCATCAGCATGATGCGAAGAAGTCCATGATCCTCATCAGCATGATGCGAAGAAGTCCATGATTCTCATCAGCATTATGCAAAGAAGTCCATGATCCTCATCAGCATGATGCGAAGAAGTCCATGATCCTCATCAGCATGATGCAAAGAAGTCCATGATCCTCATCAGCATGATGCAAAGAAGTCCATGATCCTCATCAGCATGATGCGAAGAAGTCCATGATCCTCATCAGCATGATGCAAAGAAGTCCATGATCCTCATCAGCATGATGCAAAGAAGTCCATGATCCTCATCAGCATGATGCAAAGAAGTCTATGATTCTCAGCACCATGATGCGAAGAATTCCATGATCCTCAGCAGCATGATGTGAAGAAGTCCATGATCCTCAGCAGCATGATGCGAAGAAGTCCATGATCCTCAGCAGCATGATGCGTAGAAGTCCATGTGTAAGGATCCGCGCTGCGGGTACACCCGCTTCCAGCGCCTCCTTACCTTTGCTCCGAACTGCCCAGGCTCCCCAGCAGCGTGCCTCACTCCGTGCGGTCCCCTCCACGGCTGCTTCCACACTTCCGGGGCACGCGCGGACCCAGGCTTCAATTTGCTGGTGCCGGGCGCCTGACTCCGCCTCCTCTGACGCGGCACACGCATCACGCGCTTCCCTGCCCGTGCTCCGTCAGGTCCGCCCCCCAGGCCCTTCTCTCCTATCAGGCCCTTCCCTGGGCCGTTCCTCCGCTCCTCCTTTTGCTCTGACAGGTCCCAGCTGCCCAGGTACCTCTCCCCTATCAGGTCCTCCCTCGGGCCGCTCCTTCGTCCCTCCACTTGCTCAGATTAGCCCCAGCCTCCCAGACACTTCTCCCCTATCAGGTCCTCCCTCAGGTCACTCCTCCATTCTCCCCTTCCTCTGATAAGTCCCAGCCCCCTATTTAGTCTTCCCTCACCATTTCCTCTTTGCTCTGCATAGCTTCTGTACCTTGGTGCTGTATGCTGTTGCCTGGCCCCTTTTGTCTTTCAGTTCCTATTCCTGTCCATGGATATACTGCTGACCTCCCTGGATATCGACCTCTGGTGGCTTTGGACTTCTACTACGCTGCTCTCTGGAACCCTAGGATTTGGCTTTGGACATTACTACTCTGCAGACTTCTATATCCCTTGGACACGGCTTACGGACACTCTACTACGCTGCTCTCTCCACTCCACGACCCAGGCTTACGGACACTCTACTACGCTGCTCTCTCCATCCCACAACCATTGGCTTACTGACTTTACCTTTCTATGCTGGAACTGGCAAGTACGGTACTCGTTCTATTCTTGTTACCAGGACCACCTACGCTACTTCCACACTCCGGCCGTGCCCCCGTTTACTGCTAGGTGTGTGGTATTACTCCTTTCCACCTCAGTCCCGGGGTCTCATCTGGCTTGTGGGCAGGCCGAGCGTTACACCATGATCCTCTTTAGCATGATGCAAAGAAATCCATGATCTTCTTTAGCATGATGCGAAGAAGTCCATGATCTGCATCATCATGATGCGAAGAAGTCCATGATCCGCATCATCATGATGTGAAGAAGTCCATGATCATCTTTAGTTTGATGCGAAGAAGTCCATGATCCTCTTTAGCATGATGCGAAGAAGTCCATGATCCTCATTATCATGATGCGAAGAAGTCCATGATCCTCATCATCATGATGCGAAGAAGTCCATGATCCTCAGTTGCATGCAGAGGTGGCCCCGGTGAGTAGTTCTTTCTTCTTTCTTTTCTTCTTATCTTCATCCTTTTCTTCTTATCTTCATCCTTTTCTTCTTTCTTCTCCAATAGGTCCAGGAAATGTTGATCCGCCAGCTTCTTGGGTTTCAAAAGAGAATTGTCAGACCTTATATAAGGCCGATGATGTCATATTTGACTGACAATTGGTAATTAATTAATTATACACCAATCCGATTGGTGGATGTGCCATGTGGTGGCTTCCATTTTTTTTTTTTAAATAATGTGACATCATCTTAAGGAGAGGGAAGCCAGCAAATCAGGTAGCATAAATCACTCCCTTTAAAAAAACATTACTTCAGCAAAAAAAAAAAAAAAATGGAAGCCATCACATGGTACATTCACCAATCACATTGGTGGATGTGCCATGTGAAGCCTTTCCTCTTTTTTTTGGAGTGATTTGGCATCACCAAAAATGGAGGGAGGCATGCTGGCAGTGTATGTCTGTGTGCGCTTCTATGCGTGCGTGTATGCCTTTCTGTGCGCTTGTATGCGTGTGCCTGTCAGTGTGTGTTTATGTGCGCATGTATGCGTGTGCCTGTCAGTGTGTGTTTATGTGCGCTTGTATGTGTGTGCCTGTCAGTGTGTGTCTATGTGTGCATGTATGCGTGTGCCTGTCAGTGTGTTTTTATGTGCGCATGTATGTGTGTGCCTGTCAGTGTGTGTCTATGTGTGCATGTATGCGTGTGCCTGTCAGTGTGTTTTTATGTGCGCATGTATGCGTGTGCCTGTCAGTCTATATTTATGTGTGCATGTATGCGTGTGCCTGTCAGTGTGTATCGATGTGCACGTATGCACGTAATGCCGCCTCTATCTACTTCCCTGCTGG
Source organism: Ascaphus truei (assembly GCF_040206685.1). Taxonomy (NCBI): domain Eukaryota; kingdom Metazoa; phylum Chordata; class Amphibia; order Anura; family Ascaphidae; genus Ascaphus; species Ascaphus truei. The sequence continues at coordinate 415,196,541 of NC_134486.1, forward strand.
CTCTTTACCATGATTCTCGGTCTCTTCTAATAACACAACACCAAACTAAAAGGCCTGTCTCACACTCTCCTAGGACCCCTGTCCTTCAAGGTTGGGCAGCCTTGTTCTTTGCCTTGTGGACCTGCAGGGCTTCCTGGCCTCCCTCGGGTTCCTCAGAGCACTGTCTTCTCTCCCCTGTAGGGCTGACACAGGGAATTTTGCAGGCTCCCTATGGTGACCTTCAGAGCTCTCCTAGCTGTCTCTGCTGCTTCCTACCTGCCCTCACCTCCCCCCAGCCACTGCAGCTTTAGCAACTCTGTCACTAGCAAGACTCTTTCCATTACTCCTGAGGATGTCAGCACTTTACTCCGTGGCTCTCCAGACTTCTCCTGCCCTTTCTTTCTCTGATCCGTTGGGTCACCTGCCGTTCCTTTGGCTTCCGTGGGCAGGTGAATTCTGTTGACATCAGTTCAGCTTTCTTTGGCTTACCTTCCTAAACATACCCAGCAAGGTCTGGTACACATTTTTTTTTTTTACAAAAATAAGCAGTTAATGCAACTTTACATGGTTTCACTTCCTTAAGCTTCTCAGTAGAGACGAGCTAACCAGCCCAAATCCGTTTCCCGGATTTTCCCGAGTTTGCCATTCAAAATCCGTTCCCAGTGCATCCAAAACCGCCATTGGACACAATCCGCGGGTGGATTTGAAAAATCCACTCCGCGTGCTGATTGCGGAATCCACGGATGGATTGTCGGTATTGAAAAAAAAAAAAAATATCCACAAAAAGGCGAATCGACGTTTTTGATACTGATCCGTGGAAATCCGCAGACCAAAGGGAACCGTCTGATCCCAGGCGGATCTAAATCCGCGGAAAAAAATGGCATATCTGTACTTCTCAGGCATTGTGTATCGCGGGACTTGAGGAAGAGTAGGAATCTCAAACGCTTGTTAGTCCAAATAAAACAGATACCACCTAATATCGAAGGACTCATTTTCGGAACTGTTAAGACTTCAATTTAATTCAGGTGAAAGAAGTATTTTTTTTTCTACTTATCTCTACAACCAAACGTCTGCAATTTAAGAGCAGAAATATATATATTTGGTTATTTGCTATATCTGATGCTGTTTTTTGGAACTGGTTTTGCAATCAGGGATTTTGTCATTTTTATTTTACGTTTTCTAACTGTAAGTCAGGATTAAACAGTGAAAAGGCACGTGCTTTAATTTGGCAATATAATGAGGAGCCTTTCGTGGGGCTCTTTTGTCAGGTAATTTCGATTGAGTGGTTTTGCCGTGGTTTGGCGTGGAGAAGATCTTGGTTCACTACCCCCGATGTCTGTCCTCTGCTTGAATTTATGTTTGTTTGAAGACGAGGAGCCTTTGGGAGTCATGTTTTCCAAACCTCCCAGCTGATAAAACAATAGGTTCACACCAAGTGCAAATCTGATTTCTAATAACAAAAAGGTGACTGAAGAAAGTCTCTGGTTAAAGATTTCTGTCAAATGCAAAATAAAAAAACTTGTTATAAGTGATATATAAATGCAGTTCAACCAAAAATGATTTGGTTGTTTCAAGACATCTTCATTATCTGTGAAAGGAGAACGCCGACGGCATTTTACTCCCGAAGAGGCACGTTCCACTACGCGCTCAGGACAGAGACAGTAACGACATGGATTTAACAGGAGGATTAAGCCAATCACCCACCACTTCAATACAATAGGTGAGACAAATGTTTTCAGCGTTATACTTTGACAGATAATAAAGATGACTTGAAACAGCCAGATAACCTTCGGTTGAACTGCATTTATGTATCCAGACGAATGGAGAGAAATCCCTCTGCACGGAGCAACTACATTTCACCCAAGTCCAAAAGACATTAAAAAAAAGTATCATGTATTTGCCGGAAAAGTCCAACGTTTCAGGGAAAGATTCCCCTTCATCAGATGCAGTGGACAGGTGCAGTGGTCTTTACGCTCCTAAATAGTATGGGGGCTACTTAGCCACCCCTTCAATGTTGCCCCAAACAAGTAATGGGGTCATCATACAACACTCAAAGTGAGCACATTGTGACTCGAGTGACAATAAAGACCCCTGAGGAACGCCACGGTGTAACGCATTAGTAAGACCACACCTTGAGTATTGAGTACAGTATTGGGAACCACTTCATAGATAAGACACTATGGAACTAGAGAGAGTGCAGAGAAGAGCCACCAAATTTATAAAGGGGATCGATAATCTGATTTAGGAGGAGTTGTGTCAAAAATGGTACTTCATATTGAAGGGGTGGCCTAACTAATGCTCTATACAGGGTATCATTATGCTTTCTCCCCTCCCATCCATACCCAGTTAATGCAAGATAAGATCTGACATTGCGGGTATCATTAAAAGGAAAGCAGGAACGTATTGCTAGTGATTATTTATCACTGCCTTCTAGATATCAAAGTAAAGCTATATAATAGTATATTGTGGTTAGCAATTTATTTTCATCGTAAATATTACATTTTTCTGAAACGGTCCAAGCAAACTATCTGAAAACTTTAGTACAAGTTGCAAAGGAATACTTTTAATGTTTTGTATCAAGAGTCCGTTGACGAGATGTACCGTTGAATTTTTTTTTTTAAGTCACTTAAAAAAACAAAAACGAATTCCAAGATGGCGGCTACACAGATTGAGCGGAAACTTCTGGCGGATCTCAGTTAGGATGGCAGAACGGTACCCACAAAATGTCATCAGACTGGGTCAAGGCGTTTGGCCTGTGGAGAGAGAACACACGGAAAAAAATACACACCCAAAATGGCCACTAAGTCTAGTTGAAGTCTTCACTTCGCTCGCTCACTCATCTAATAAAAGAAGAATCAAATGAAATGCATGGGGGTCTACTGGCTAAAGTCTCCCAGCTACAACACTGGGAAATCCCGCTGAATGCAATGGTATTTCTTTATTTTATTCATAAATATAGATCTCAGAACCCTGCTTTTCACATTGTCTCTTAGCGCAGTGGTACGCAAACTGGGGGGCGCGCCCCCCAGGGGGGGTGGGAAAATTTGTAGAGGGGGCGCAGGCTGTTACAGAGGCCCCGCGCTCTTCCCCACGGCATTTAAATTAAATGCCAGGGGAGTCGTGAGGCCTCTGTAACTCACTTACCTGCTCTCTGTGGGTCTTCGGTGATGTATCGCCATGGCAACGAGCATCAAATGGCGGGGTGACGTGATGTCACGTGACCCGTGATGTCATTTGACGCTGAGTCATTGGGAGAGGGGAGGGCGCAAATGCTGCGGCTCCCAGGCAGGGGGGCGCAGCTCAAGAAGTTTGCGCACCTCTGTCTTAGCGTACAATGCTTCCCCTGCAGCTAGGGATTCTGGGTAATGATATGAAAATGAGCACTCAGTATATCACTGTAGGAGGACGTGCACAGAGGTATGCAAGGGAGTCTTGTTAAGGTGAAATTAAATAAGGCTTTTATTGCGCCTGTTTCCTTAACATCAGAAAATCGTCCAAACAAGGGGTCAAACAACACTTCTATTCACTTGGGAGTATTTCTAGTGAAACCTATGCAGTCCACAACTCCCTTTAGATAAGCATGTCTCCCAGCCCCAAACATATATCTTGATATGAGCAGATATACCAAAAGTCTTATAAAGGAAAGTCTTATCTGTTTCTTGTAGATGGAGGGAAAGTCTTCTCTGTTCCTGGGTTGCTGCCTTTTTCCTCAGGTTTTGTCAGCATTCAGGTTTAGAGGTGCTTTCCCCTGTGTCTTGAAAGCAGCTCTGCTGTTTCTTCTGCCAGGCTCAAGACATCTGTCCCCATGGTCAGTCTCACAACTTGTGAGACTCAGGAACAATCTTTCTTCCTGTCTCAAAAGACAGGCTTTTCTAAGAAGCTAATCAGGCAGGTGGTGTTAGATAATTGACTACCAGCAGTTAACCACCACACTGCTGGATTAGAGGCACATTTCCTGAACAGGGGTAACTCCCCTGTTACAGTCACCTTTTACGTAATTTCCATTTTTACATGGACCTCTATACGCTTATGCCTGCCGCATTACACAGCTTTTCAGCACAGCCTAGGATAAAGAAGTGCAGAGCCAGTAACCTACTCACAGACAGCTTTTTGTTGTTTGGGTTTCATCAGTGTGGAGCTAGTTATACTGGCTTTTAATGTAATTGAAACCTGTTCCAACTTCACATTGCAAAGCTAGCGTAAATAGGCATATGCTAATAGGGCATGTCATTACCCAGAATCCCTGGCTGCAGTGAAAGCACTGTATGCTAAGAGATAATGGAGGAAAGTTGGGTTGCTGACCTGTCCGAGATGCAAACGTGCTCCCACGTGGGATATTTATGTGCGGTACGGTGGAGGTTTTTTGGCACTTTTTACTCACCATAACTTATATGATGTGTGGTTGATAACAATAGGTATAGTTATTGTGCAATCTTGTAAACAGATCGCGAGCTGCAAAACTATTGCAATTACAATGACCATTATCCATACAGCACGGCCTTCGGTTCACATTATCATTTGTTCTGTACCTTTAACGCCAATAGCTTCCAGCACACTGGTTATATCACTAACAGCACAATGAGCAACATTACAATCACTGCGATGCCATCTGCAAGTCTCTTACACAAGCTTTGCCCCAACAGTGCAGCCAGGACGAAGATGTTAATAAACAGCCCCCCTTCGTTTTATTCCATCCGGTTATAATGTGTGCAAATGTATAACTCATCCCAAACGCCTCCTGTAATCTCCAAACAGGCAGCTGCCGTCGGACTCGTGCAGGAACAAAGTTCTCCGAGTCTCTGACACGCTGACGCTAAGAAATGCAGAATTGATATGACGTTAATAATATGTAACAGTTTGTGAAGAATCTGTAAACTTCCCCCAAAAAGATGCTTCTTCTGTCATTGTTAAACCAGCCGGCGCTGCTACAATTGCTGTAAAACTCAGCGGTGAAGGCAGCAGATAACGGCACAGAAAGATCCCATGGAGAATGTGTACTCTAGCACAGGAGCGGCCAAGTCCAGTCCTCAAGGGCCACCAACAGGACAGGTTTTAAGGATATCCCTGCATCAGCACAGGTGGCTCAATCAATGACTGAGCCACTGATTGAGCCACCTGTGCTGAAACAGGGATATCCTTAAAACCTGGCCTGTTGGCCGTTGGGGACTGGAGTTGGCCGCTCCTGATCTAGCAGATACTGTAACCATGTTTTTGCTGGAGACTGACTACAATTTCCACTATACCAGCAGGGAATTGAATACATTGAATTCTCAATGTGGAACCTGCGCTGCAATGCCGAGTCCATAAGGTGTGACCTTATACTGAGCAAGGAAATGGAAGCAGGCACACGGTCTTTCTGAGGGTGCAATTGATTGTGCCACCAAAAGGTCCAACGTTTTGGCAAAAATTGCCTTTATCAAGGAGAGGGCTACCTATATATGACTGATGACCTTATATTGATCCAGAATAAATCCACAACACCATAGGGGGTAATGAGTAAATATTGACGCTGATCCTGTGGTATGGTTTCCTTAATGGGGACCTATATTCCCTGAAGGGACTGGGCAAAGGAAATGATCCCTGCACAGAACCTCATTGGGATGGGCCCTGGGACACTCATATGTCACACGTGTATATCAGATTGAATCAAGTCTGTTACTCACAGTATTGGAGTCTCCCCATCCAGCTGGTGTGTGAAGCGTGCTGCTGCTTGTGGAAGATCCAAGTAAATATCCACATAGAGAAAGGCGCACAGCAAAAGGAGAGAGTGGGTCAAAACTGGTAAAAAAAAGCCGGACCGAGCCAAGTACTGGCAATACATCCCTCTCGGTCCTGCTGCGTCACCGCGTGTGCGCGACGGGCGCACACAGTGACGTCACCACGGCTCTGGCGCCAGACGGAGCTACAGGTAAGGGGTTTATAAGGGGCAATTGTACTGTATTTGGATACTCCTTGATAAAGAGCTTGGTGCACGAAACATGTAGGAGGGTTTTTGTATCTCCCTCTCTCTTTTATGGACCAATAAAGGTTATTTTTTAGCAGTTTTGACCCACTCTCTCCTTTTGCTGTGCGCCTTTCTCTATGTGGATATTTACTTGGGAATTGCATAAAGCTTGTATTGTCACATGCTAACGTCCCCCTGTGCTGGGCTCCTCATGCTGCAGCGCCGTCACCATTGGTATGAGCTGCAGGAAGGAGAGCTGCCTGTTGTTGATGTTACAATGCTGGGGATGGAGAGGGGATGCATTGGTTCCCCTGACAAGTCTGTAACACAGGAGCTGCTGGATCAGACCTTCAGAATGATCATTTCTGATATAAATGAGCTTTAAATGGCTCGGAGGTGCTGGTGCTGACGGAGGCCGAGCCTTAAAGAAGCAATGCAAGCGGCACTTTCCCAAAAGTGTAGCCATTGATTACCTTTATTGAAAACGAATTGCCCACAGTAAGCTGTCGGTGGATTTGTTCTCCCGTGATCAGCACAGATCCTGCTTCCCAGGGTTCACTAAATGGCCGCCTTTCAGTTTCAATCAATCCTTCAGTTGAATAATATTTTTTTTTAAATGCAGTAAGTATTATCTAATACTACAGAACTGATACATTAAAAAAAGCACACATATAGGATATTAGATGGATTGCCTCTTTAAAACTATGCGCCCCGCCAGGAAACGATCTCTGTCAACACAAACCATTGAATTCTTATGCTGCCGTTTAGCAAGCTGTCAATGACTATATTTTAGTTTTATTTAATAAGTGTATTAGTGTGTCTTACTAATCACACCTCATTCTAACATTATACCTATACTGTACATTTCATTTGTATTTTATTAACTTTAGCAACATCTTTTATACAGTAGGGCAGAAGGAGAAGCTGAGGGGTAAGGTCCCTTTGCTCCTATACACTTGGAAAGGCCACATTTGTTACATATTTTGATGATCTGTATAAAGGAGAAGTTACTCTCGGCCCCTGAGATACTTACCAGGAACGGTGCCGCCTGTGGCATCTCCTCAATGGGGAAACAAAATGGCGTTTAGATCTCCCACGTTATGCACGTTTATCCGCGGCGGCTTCCTATTGGCCCTTGTATCATTTTCAGTTATGCAACCTGGATGTAACTGACAGCCCCTTCCCGGGTCACCAGGAGGTCCCCAGGGCTGAAATAACCGCAGGTCAGCTTCGGACATCTTCTGCTCCCCACCTATATAAAAATATAAAAAGGGGGGCTCATGGGAACTGCTCCTTTAATACAATAAATACAATTACAAATCAATAGATGATAGATAGGTAGGTGATAGTGATAGATATGCAGATGATAGATGATGAAAGATTGATAGATGATGATAGATGATAGATAGGTAGAGGATAAATTGATTAGATAGGTAGAGGATAAATTGATAGATAGGTAGGTGATAGATAGGTAGATGATAGATTGATTGATAGGTAGGTCATAGATTGATAGATAGGTAGAGGATAAATTGATAGATAGGTAGAGGATAAATTGATAGATAGGTAGAGGATAAATTGATAGATAGGTAGAGGATAGATTGATAGGTAGGTGATAGATTGATAGATAGGTAGGTGATAGATGATAGATAGGTAGGTGATAGATGATAGATAGGTAGAGGATAAATTGAAAGGTAGGTGATAGATTGATAGATAGGTAGGTGATAGATGATAGATAGGTAGATGATAGATAGGTAGGTGATAAATTGATAGATAGGTAGGTGATAGATGATAGATAGGTAGGTGATAGATGATAGATAGGTAGGTGATAGATTGATAGATAGGTAGGTGATAGATTGATAGATAGGTAAGTGATAGATTGATAGATAGGTAGGTGATAAATTGATAGATAGGTAGGTGATAGATGATAGATAGGTAGGTGATAGATGATAGATAGGTAGGTGATAGATTGATAGATAGGTAGGTGATAGATTGATAGATAGGTAGGTGATAGATTGATAGATAGGTAGGTGATAGATTGATAGATAGGTAGGTGATAGATTGATAGATAGGTGATAGATTGATAGGTAGGTGATAGATTGATAGGTAGGTGATAGATTGATAGGTAGGTGATAGATTGATAGATAGGTAGGTGATAGATGATAGATAGGTAGGTGATAGATTGATAGATAGGTAGGTGATAGATTGATAGGTAGGTGATAGATTGATGGATAGGTAGGTGATAGATTGATAGATAGGTAGGTGATAGATAGGTAGGTGAAAGATGATGATAGATAGGTAGATGATAGATTGATAGATAGGTAGGTGATAGATGATAGATAGGTAGGTGATAGATTGATAGATAGGTAGGTGATAGATGATAGATAGGTAGGTGATAGATTGATAGATAGGTAGGTGATAGATTGATAGGTAGGTGATAGATTGATGGATAGGTAGGTGATAGATTGATAGATAGGTAGGTGATAGATAGGTAGGTGATAGATGATGATAGATAGGTAGATGATAGATTGATAGATAGGTAGGTGATAGATGATAGATAGTTAGGTGATAGATTGATAGATAGGTAGGTGATAGATGATAGATAGGTAGGTGATAGATGATAGATAGGTAGAGGATAGATTGATAGGTAGGTGATAGATTGATAGATAGGTAGGTGATAGATTGATAGATAGGTAGGTGATAGATGATAGATAGATAGGTGATAGATGATGATAGATAGGTAGGTGATAGATGATAGATAGGTAGGTGATAGATTGATAGGTAGGTAGGTGATAGATGATGATAGATAGGTAGATGATAGATAGATAGATAGATAGGTAGGTGATAGATTGATAGGTAGGTGATAGATGATGATAGATAGGGAGGTAATAGATTGATAGATAGGTAGGTGATAGATTGATAGATAGGTAGGTGATAGATGATGATAGGTAGGTGATAGATTGATAGGTAGGTGATAGATAGGTAGGTGATAGATGATGATAGATAGGTAGATGATAGATTGATAGATAGGTAGGTGATAGATTGAGAGATAGGTAGGTGATAGATAGGTAGGTGATAGATAGGTAGGTGATAGATGATGATAGATAGGTAGGTGATAGATGATGATAGGTAGATGATAGATTGATAGGTAGGTGATAGATGATAGATAGGTAGGTGATAGATGATGATAGATATAGGTAGGTGATAGATGATAGATAGGTAGGTGATAGATGATGATAGATAGGTAGGTGATAGATGATAGATAGGTAGGTGATAGATGATGATAGATAGGTAGGTGATAGATGATAGGTAGGTGATAGATGATGATAGATAGGTAGGTGATAGATGATGATAGGTAGATGATAGATTGATAGGTAGGTGATAGATGATAGATAGGTAGGTGATAGATGATGATAGATAGGTAGGTGATAGATGATAGATAGGTAGGTGATAGATGATGATAGATAGGTAGGTGATAGATGATAGATAGGTAGGTGATAGATGATGATAGATAGGTAGGTGATAGATGATAGATAGGTAGGTGATAGATGATGATAGATAGGTAGATGATAGATTGATAGATAGGTAGGTGATAAGATTGATAGGTAGGTAGATGATAGATGATGATAGATAGGTAGGTGATAGATTGATAGATAGGTAGGTGATAGATTGATAGATAGGTAGGTGATAGATGATGATAGATAGGTAGATGATAGATTGATAGATAGGTAGGTGATAGATTGATAGATAGGTAGGTGATAGATGATGATAGATAGGTAGATGATAGATTGATAGATAGGTAGGTGATATATTGATAGGTAGGTAGGTGATAGATGATGATAGATAGGTAGATGATAGATTGATAGATAGGTAGGTGATAGATTGATAGGTAGGTGATAGATGATGATAGATAGGTAGATGATAGATTGATAGATAGGTAGGTGATAGATTGATAGGTAGGTGATAGATGATGATAGATAGGTAGATGATAGATTGATAGATAGGTAGGGGATAGATTGATAGGTAGGTGATAGATGATGATAGATAGGGAGGTAATAGATGATATATAGGTAGATGATAGATTGATAGATAGGTAGGTGATAGATTGATAGGTAGGTGATAGATTGATAGGTAGGTAATAGATGATATATAGGTAGATGATAGATTGATAGATAGGTAGGTGATAGATGATGATAGATAGGTAGATGATAGATTGATAGATAGGTAGGTGATAGATTGATAGGTAGGTAGGTGATAGATGATGATAGAAAGGTAGATGATAGATTGATAGATAGGTAGGTGATAGATTGATAGATAGGGAGGTAATAGATGATATATAGGTAGATGATAGATTGATAGATAGGTAGGTGATAGATTGATAGGTAGGTGGATAGATTGATAGATAGGTAGGTTATAGATGATGATAGATTGATAGATAGATAGGTGATAGATGATGATAGATTGATAGATAGGTAGATGATAGATGATGATAGATTGATAGATAGGTAGGTGATAGATGATAGATAGGTAGAGGATAAATTGATAGGTAGGTGATAGATTGATAGATAGGTAGGTGATAGATTGATAGATAGGTAGGTGATAGATGATAGATAGGTAGATGATAGATTGATAGATAGGTAGGTGATAGATTGATAGATAGGTAGGTGATAGATGATAGATAGGTAGGTGATAGATGATAGATAGGTAGGTGATAGATGATAGATAGGTAGGTGATAGATGATGATAGATAGGTAGGTGATAGATTGATAGATAGGTAGGTGATAGATTGATAGATAGGTAGGTGATAGATGATAGATAGGTAGGTGATAGATGATGATAGATAGGTAGGTGATAGATGATAGATAGGTAGGTGATAGATGATGATAGATAGGTAGATGATAGATTGATAGATAGGTAGGTGATAAGATTGATAGGTAGGTAGATGATAGATGATGATAGATAGGTAGGTGATAGAGTGATAGATAGGTAGGTGATAGATTGATAGATAGGTAGGTGATAGATGATGATAGATAGGTAGATGATAGATTGATAGATAGGTAGGTGATAGATTGATAGATAGGTAGGTGATAGATGATGATAGATAGGTAGATGATAGATTGATAGATAGGTAGGTGATATATTGATAGGTAGGTAGGTGATAGATGATGATAGATAGGTAGATGATAGATTGATAGATAGGTAGGTGATAGATTGATAGGTAGGTGATAGATGATGATAGATAGGTAGATGATAGATTGATAGATAGGTAGGTGATAGATTGATAGGTAGGTAGGTGATAGATGATGATAGATAGGTAGATGATAGATTGATAGATAGGTAGGGGATAGATTGATAGGTAGGTGATAGATGATGATAGATAGGGAGGTAATAGATGATATATAGGTAGATGATAGATTGATAGATAGGTAGGTGATAGATTGATAGGTAGGTGATAGATTGATAGATAGGTAGGTAATAGATGATATATAGGTAGATGATAGATTGATAGATAGGTAGGTGATAGATGATGATAGATAGGTAGATGATAGATTGATAGATAGGTAGGTGATAGATTGATAGGTAGGTAGGTGATAGATGATGATAGAAAGGTAGATGATAGATTGATAGATAGGTAGGTGATAGATTGATAGATAGGGAGGTAATAGATGATATATAGGTAGATGATAGATTGATAGATAGGTAGGTGATAGATTGATAGGTAGGTGGATAGATTGATAGATAGGTAGGTTATAGATGATGATAGATTGATAGATAGATAGGTGATAGATGATGATAGATTGATAGATAGGTAGATGATAGATGATGATAGATTGATAGATAGGTAGGTGATAGATGATAGATAGGTAGAGGATAAATTGATAGGTAGGTGATAGATTGATAGATAGGTAGGTGATAGATTGATAGATAGGTAGGTGATAGATGATAGATAGGTAGATGATAGATTGATAGATAGGTAGGTGATAGATTGATAGATAGGTAGGTGATAGATGATAGATAAGTAGGTGATAGATGATGATAGATAGGTAGGTGATAGATGATAGATAGGTAGGTGATAGATGATAGATAGGTAGGTGATAGATGATGATTGATAGGTAGGTGATAGATTGATAGATAGGTAGGTGATAGATTGATAGATAGGTAGGTGATAGATGATGATAGATTGAAGAATTCTACTCCTTTTTCTGTAGCATTAGCTATTCATGTGTAGCCCTGTTCCCCCCTCTCTGGAAACATGTTGCTGTTACTGATATCTGTGGTGCGGTCATACCTGTGAGCATCCAGGAGTGCCGAGTGTCCGTGGTGTTGTGGGATAACAGGACAGGCTTTAGGTGATCCTTAGGTTCTTTCCATGTGGTGACAGCGCCTCCAGTCACAGCAGGATGCAGTATAACTGCAGGCAGTCCCTACCATGACAGTCTTACTCCTATACTTCCGGCTAATATACTGCAACTCAGCCAGAAGTATATAAACGGGACCTTTATTTCATGCAGCCACTGCAAGATGGTATAACAGTGTTGCATATAGTAGAGTAGGGGTTTCCGGCCCTTGGATGGTGCTGGCAGTCACAGGAGACCAGGTTCTACACCTTTTTATAACTGGGATCATTTGATTGAGCAAAACAAGATGGTAAAATAAATGGTCATTTATTTCTTATAAAAGACAGACACACATAGTTACACAATTCAAGATTAACACACTTACTGGGGATGGGGATAACGAATAAATCCGTTTCTGGAACGAAATTCCTTCAGATCACCTTTTTAGAGCACTTTCCAATCACCGGCAGTTACTCACAAAAAGTCCTGGACATCTGTTACTTTGTCCCTGTTGGTGTGGCTTGGAATCTCTTTGGATTCTGCGCTCCCCATTGGCTGCAGGCCCGCTTAAGCTTTCAGGCCCTCATACACTAACCTGGACAGCTTATCAGAGCGTGGGAATTCTCCTGCCAGCCAATCACCAATTTGCCAGTATTGTAACGCAGGACGGGCACCTTTTCTCAGGTAGCAAGGGGGCATGAGTTAACGTGGCCCCTCCGCCTCTTTGCATACTGAGCCCACCCTCTGCTCAGGCTCCACAGAGTCTGTTTTTTGGCAAATGGTGTTGGCTTGCCTTGTGTCAGGCCAGGATATGGGTACTCCAGAATAAAGGCAGTGCCCCTCCTGTTCCTAACACCTAGGAATCTCTGAGCCTTTCAAGTATGGCCTCCGGACAGACACAGAGGCACCAACTAGTAGCCATCAGGGCATTCCAGAATCCATGACTTAGAAAGCCCTCAGCTTATATGCAGGTTATCAATATCTATACACATTAAAGTATACCCGTCTAGATATGGTGCCCTGTCTTCTGTGTGCTAAAAGTTTTGAGTTCTTATTCTGGTGTCAGGGGTGGAGTGAGTGTACCTATTCCCTTACCCTCACTAGCCTCATTCCTGGCACACATGAGAAAAATACTTTGAAACTTTTAAAACACTGCAACCATGCTCAGCTTTATAACCTTAGCTCGAGCTCCTTCCTGAACCCCTACTCTAGGCTCAGGATACCTGGGCATGTATGTGGGTACCTCTGCTTTTACTGGGGAACCCTGCTATACTAAGGACTCCGTGTATACCTGCAGATATATTTTAACCACTTCATACCCATTTACCTTGTCTGCCCTGCCATTGGCTGCGGGAAGACAAAATTCTTGTCTTCCCTGCCAGCGTACGCGTCACAGCACTTTGCGCGCCCGCACACACACAGCCACTGGGGCCTGCCCCATAGAGGGCAGTGCAGTGGTGTGTGGCGCGCACGCCGAAGCAGCCACTGGGGCCTGCCCCATAGAGGACAGTGCAGTGGTGTGTGGCGCGCACGCCATAGCATGCGCCGCCGTGACCAACAGGGACTCAGCCTTACAATGTGCAGAATACTACTGACTTTTTGTAGCGCTCTGCAGAGCTCCGCGGCGCTCACAGGAATCTCTCTGAATCCGGGACATCTCAAACTTCTCGGGACTCTCTCTCTCTCTCTCTCTCTCTCTCTCTTTTTTTTTTCTTTTCAGACTTTTACAATTAATCACAGACTGGAAACAAACTAATACGCGCCTGTGCATCAAGCAACAGTGGTAAAACTCTGGGGCAAATGCAATATGATTTCTTTTAGTACATCTGGTGTAGTTTATTTTGCCCCAGAATTGCACCACTTTGCACTGACACGTAGCCCCCAAAGTGATTAAAAGATTATACTGCACACTTCTGATCCCAAGTGTCAGTCTATTTGGGACCTTGTTATAGGTCGGACCTTCACTCCTCCGATTAGTGAAATGTTTGTTTTATTTGCATCTACGTGTATGATTTATCCATTCCACTAAAAATACTGTTTCCAATCTCCCAGGTAAAAGCCCTATTATATATTTTTGTTAGTGTCGCCTTTCCAGAAAGACTGTTTTTCTGTAACTTGTGTGCTAACCCCTCTTATACTGTATATGACATTTTATTTTTGTGGATAGAATAAAATGGCTATTATTTCCTCTCTAGGAAATAATTGTTTTGATTCAACATGTATAATACGAGTTCCAAGGAGAAAGGTACAACATTAAAAGCATGGGATTTCATAGCGTGGTGAGTAGATTGTGTTCCACTGTCCTTGATTACATTGTTGGGGAGAGTGGGTCAGCTATAAAGTAATTACGTCCGGTCATTATTTACCAGCTGTATATAATTGTGAGTTTGCATGCAGAATAAATAACAGAATACCTTTTATACCTTTTATACTGGCGTGTGAAATGGTTTCTAGAAGTGATTTTAAATCCTTGTAAGGGGGCGGCATGTAATGATATACTGCGGATCTGGTGTGATGGGAGAAACCCTGATTTGAATATCGGTGACCTTGGGCTGAATATCGGTGACCTTGGGCTGAATATCGGTGACCTTGGGCTGAATATCGGTGACCTTGGACTGAATATCGGTGACCTTGGACTGAATATCGGTGACCTTGGGCTGAATATCGGTGACCTTGGGCTGAATATCGGTGACCTTGGGCTGAATATCGGTGACCTTGGGCGGAATATTGGTGACCTTGGGCTGAATATCGGTGACCTTGGGCTGAATATCGGTGACCTTGGGCTGAATATCGGTGACCTTGGGCTGAATATCGGTGACCTTGGGCTGAATATTGGTCACCATGAGCAAGTCTCTCAAAAGTACATTCAAATGTATATGGCAAGTCCCACAGAGAAGGGACCCACTGGAACCTCTGTACTAAGATCAGATTTGTGTCTATGAAGTCCAATGTGCTGCGCTACTGTATGTTATATATATGTATATATATGTATATATATATATGTATATGTATGTTATATACACAGAAATATCAATCTCACAGCCTTAGCGTCCTTTACTACAGGGGGGATCTTTACTCCTGTCTTCAAGCTCCCCCCTCCAACAAGCCAGGTTTTCAGGATATCCCAGCTTCAGCACAGGTGGTTTAACCAGAGGCCTCTGATTGAGCCACCTATGCTGAAGCAAGGACTGATTGAGCCACCTGTGCTGAAGCAAGGACTGATTGAGCCACCTGTGCTGAAGCAAGGACTGATTGAGCCACCTGTGCTGAAGCAGGGATATCCTGAAAACTTGACCTGTTTGGGGGGTGGAGTTGAGCACCCCTCCTGTTTGGCTGGAGTTGACCAGCCCTGCTCTACTTAAAGGTTATCCTACTGGAGTTAATAATGGTGGCATTGCTTCCCATCCATATTACTCATCGCCCCCCTGGCCCCGAGCCCTTGCCAAGTAAGTGCACCTCTCGGCTTTTCCCATTAGTCACTTTAGTTTGGTTGTATCCCGTTTGGGAACAGACTGACATTTGCTTGCGGTCACCTGTCTGGCAAGTAAAGTACTGAGCTCACTGAGGTCAAAACGGTCTGGAGGACATAATGACTTCCATTCATTGCTGATCTGAGTGCAATTTAACTCAGGCACTTAGGGGTCACACGCTTTGCACTGCGGTTCATTATCTCCGAGCCCAGGAGCTCATTAAAAATCACTTAAAGTGTGTTTACTTTGACCTCTTCTCCCATAATCCGCACGTAATGCAAATTAAATTAATTTTGCACAAACTGATCTTCATTTAACACATTAACCTGTTGCCACGCTGAGGATCAGGCAGAAGTACAGTATGTGGGAGGCTGTATACAAAGGCTCGGCGAGCGCGGGACGTGGATACATCCGGTGTTACTGTTAGTTAGGCTCCTTTTCTTTGTATTAAGTTTTTCTCCCAGCGAGAATCCGCATGCAGTCTGTATTCAGCTGTGACAAGTGCAAAAAATAGTGAGGCGCTCCTCTATGAGGTGTAATCAGTGATAGATAATCTTATAATAAAGTGCACGCTCTAACTAACATATGTGAGCGTGTTCATGTGTAAATAGAAATATATAAAGTGTATAATGTGAAAACGTCGCAGCTCAACCCTATAAAGAGAAGGTCCAGGTTCTCCTGAAGTAGATATTCAGACGTGGCTTTTGGGGAGCGCAGATATCACCATATGTGGAAAAAATAATAATATATATAGTGTAGTAATTTCCAAAATTAAATGACAACTAGGTATTGACAGAGATGGGGACTCACACTTTCCCAGTCAGGTAACAGCAGTATGCATGCATATATGATTGGATTTTTCAAATGAGTAGAAGGCCTCAGCGTGGTAACCCTCAATGTAATTGAGATGACACTCTTATTGCAAGTTCAACAGAATAATTGTATTAAGTGTAGCAGGGTCTCCCCTGGCCCTCCTCACCTGCGCAGAGTGGTGGGCGCCCCCGCACCATGTCGGGCAGTTGCAGGGGCGAGTGCGTCGCCGGGGGCTTCCGGCAACCTCAGTGGCAGGGCGCCGCCATCTTTACTGTGTCCACGCAGGCACGGAGGCTCGCGCATGCGCAGAAGTGACACGGCGGCCATCTTGCGTTTGGCGTTAGGCTTGCGTGTGCGCAGATGCGATGCGGCGGCCATTACAGGGAGTGAGAAGAGGCGCTCGATAGTCAGGGACATCCCCCAGTTCACACAGTTCGGCGGCGGCGGCCATCACATAGCGAGCACGCGGCCCCAATGTTAAAGAGGGCCATAAAGGACTGCAACAACCAGCAGCCTCTGGGGACTGCCCTATGATCCCTGTCACATGCAGCCAGACAGCCAGTAGAGTTTGCAGCTTCTCCTGCTGGAGAAAGATACAATGTTGCTCACAGACCATGCGAGTCAGTAGGAGCTGGGACACAGAGAGGGGAGGGTGTGTTTGTGCAGGAAAAAAAGTAGCCTTCTGCACTAGGCCAGAAGTTTCCACCAGGCCCCAGCTAGGCCCTACTCACTTCAGCTTGTGGTTTGCTGCAGGGACTCCCCTTAGGATAGGGACAAGGTCCTGTATGTAGCGGTTGTACCCCTAGGGTACTATGACTACTGGTACAGCTGTCACCTGTGAGGCTTACAAGAGGCCTGAACCTCCGCCACTGGGAGCCTGGGGTATACTTACAATCGGTGCAGCACCTCCACTGATGAGGGATCCCAACGTGGTGGGAGTGTGCCCTCACCAGACCAATCATACAGTAAATACACACACCGCTGTATGAAACAGTATTTACTGAGCATGTACTGTAACTTAGGCAAACTTATCAATGCATAACATCATTACATCAAGAACATCAGAGTATCACCCCGCATGTCAATCATGGCATTACATTACATATCAGTCCTTGCATCACCCTTTGTTATTGTTGTACCAATGTGACAGGGCACTTAACCTCTGAGTGTCCACCAGCTATAAAGTTAATGTGAATGTGGGGGATAGCGCTTCCCTGTGCTGGGACCCGTTGGTGCATTTATACTACCTCCCTGGTTACTGTCCTAACCAGGATGATCCTTGGATAATAAACAGCTCTGCAACGTGATCCCACGGCGCAATGCGCTGCTCCCTGCATGACTGGATACACACTCTGACTCCCCAAGGGAGGGATCCCCAGCCGGATGATCCTTTGCAAACAGTCTCTGCAATGGAGTCGAATTCTCTTTCAGCTACATACTCGCTGACAGTCAGGCACTGTGCTGCAGCCTCTCTCTCTATGAGTATGCTGAAGGAGTCCCTGTCTTAAGGCAGTTCCCTATACCGTACAGTTCCTTCTCTACAGTGTCTCAGGGGACTAACTGGGCCCTGGGGGTATACCGCTGGCCTAGTCCCTAGAGCACTGCTCCGTGGACCTAACCTGCACCTTCAGGTTCCTGGTCGACTCCTGACTTCCTCTCCCAGCAGGCAGTAGTCCTTCCTTCCTGCAGAAGCAATCCAACCATTTCATTGGCTCTCGTGAGTCATCAGGCTGCTTTCTCCCTAAGCATCATGTGAGTTGTAGTCTCTGAGCTGCCTGATTGACATTGTCACCGCGTGCGCATAGGACAATGCGCATGCGCGACTCTAATGGCCACCGCGACCTTGCCCCGCTCATGCGCAACCTTCTGTTGCTCTTCCAAGCCCTCGCTGCTTCTGCGCATGCGCTACTCTGCACTCGTGCGCGCGCTCGCCCAACATGGCGGCGCCCTGGGGCGAGAACCACCGCAACTCCTTTGCCCTACATAATACTGAGGGTAAGGAGGGGGGGGGGGCAGAGGGTACCTGGCTACATGTAGAACCTAGGCAAGTGAGGGTTCAGCCAGGAAGCGTGTATATCCTGGCACTGCTGGGGAAGGTGACTTATCCTCTGCTGTAGCAGAGGCAGAGACTGTCTAAAGGTGGATCACTCCATGCGGGAGCCACCCACCGTCGAGGAAAAGGCGGAGGCGTCTTGGATCATTTCCTGAAGCAAGGGATTCCAAGCAAGCATCTGCGCATCCGGGTGTGGACATACCCGGCAGGTATCTGCATCATTCACCAAGTGCACCAACCTCATCTCATCTAGTGGGCAGCGCTGTCTCATACTTGGGTAGGAGGGCACTCTGGGGACACTTGGGACTTTGGTATATGGTGTGGGGTTATCACCCATGGGGAGCAGTGTTACAGGGTGACACTGAAGTACTGTTGATGACGTGTGATGTGATGTTATGGTTATGTTTCATATACAGTAAACTGTTCTTATATATACTTCGGTGTATGTGCTTACTGTGTATGTGGGTCCTGTGTAGGGAACATTCTACACTCCTAGAATCCTACACAGGTGGAGGCGCTGTAAGTAAGATCGTTCCAGAGGATTTCACTCTTCCCGAGGGACTTAGAAGAATGTTGTGATATTTTTCTGAGCGCTCCCCCCCCCCCACGTTGGCAGTTTTGCTAGCCTCATTTCACACCTCACGAGCCCCCTCAACTTTCCCTCCCTCTTCCCATGTATTTCTCTCCCCCCGTCTTACCTCTCACTCTCCCCCCTCCATCAATTACCCACTCAATCCCTGCCCCCCCGCCTCATGTATTTCTCTCCCCTACATCTCACTCTTATTCCCTCTTTTCCTCACTCACCCCCTCTCTACTCTAATGTGGCGGTAGGCGTAGCCGGCCTTCCTTAATAAAGGTAGAGCCCGGCTGGCTGCCCCTGAAACCATATGGTATAGGCTGAGAGTGTCAGCTCTTGGGTCTAATATTGTACCTTACTGTGTTGCCTGTAATTTTTGTTCTCCTTTTATACTGTCCCCCCAGAGGGTTATAAACTAGGAACTGTGTATGTGGGGTTAACTGTGTAAGCCCAGTGGGCTAATTAATGCGTTATCTGTGTATTCCCTTTGCCTCATGGGCCTGCAACTGCCTGTGCCAGCGTGTAAGTGGATTGCCTTGTATGGGTGGCCTCTTATGAGAAATAGCTGCAGGGCAGGGATGTCTGGAGCATGAGAAGAAAGGGGGGGATATATTTTTACCTGTCTTGCCTGCCAGCAAGGTATTCTTAGCTGGTGTCTTAGAGAAGAGAAGGTTTTAGAATCCCACATGATAGATGCAGCCTCAGGGAAAACCCCCAAGTACCCACATATTAAAAATATAACTTTGTCATAAGAGGGACATATATTTTTGATAAAGTGACTTTTTGCAGTTTTTAAAATGTCCAGAACCAAGAAACTGAGTGTTGGTCCTTCACACTTACAATGGAAGTTAATAATCCTGATCAAAGAAGTAATTACCTATTTGTTTATGCGGGAGGCAGGCACAAGGAATAGTTAAGTGTAACAGTTCACACTTACAATGGAAGCCAAAAGCCTGCTTCAAAAGGTTTTATTGATGGGGCCAGAGGGGGGGGGCTACCCCAAACAGGATATCTGAATTGGTGTCCTTATTAAATATAAGAATATTATGAGATGTCCTTGGCTGAAAAGGATAAGAGTTACATATTTGTAATCGTGGGATTTAGCATATCTTTGGGAGTCTAAACACTGTATATGTACCTGCTGCTAAATGCCAGATATTAATATCTCTATTAATGTTCCTATTACACTGTAATGTAGGGTCTCTCTGCGAGCATCAGGTGTCAAGGATTGCATTAATATATCTCACCTGACTGTATGTTTTACTGAACTCAAGTTATGAGGTAATTTGCAGTAAATATGAAATTTTGGTTGAATTCTGAGGAACCCCCCTGTTATGATAATGACCAGATGTCTAGGACTTAAGTATTGTTCAAAGGGTTTTGTCACCCCACTGTGTACCTGTGGGCGGAGAAGGCTCAGACCAGAGCAGGTTTTTAAGTGTTCCATTTAACACCTTCCAACAAAGGTTTTCCTGCCAGAAAAGCAAATGGATAGACTGGCTGGCATTCCTGATGCAAATGTGGGGCTTCAGAAATGAGACCCCAGAGTTCTACTGCGCATGTGCCAACTAGCAGGGGGGCATGGGTCAGAATGCTTTCCCACGTTAGTGAGTGGCTGGAGGTAATTGAAAACCAATCACCTGTACTTAAGGTTATGGATAGGGCCACAAAAGGTATATAATCTGTGGTCAAGCCCTTATCCAGTGTTGTTCATATTGTTCATGCAAATGTTGTTCATGTTGTTCATGCAAATGTTGTTCATGTTGTTCATGCAAATGTTGTTCATGTTGTTCATTGTTCTTCATGCAAATGATCTTCATGCATGCATGTGTCCTGCCTGTTTTGCTGTGATGTCAACTGGAATTATGGGAGAAGTGGCCAAATCTGTATCCTGATGGCCTTCTGTCCTAATCTTTAAGTAAGTGTCTATATTTTGCCTGTTATTTGTACATATCTGCTGTGTTCACCTTTATCAAGGAATAAAATCACTTTATTATATCTTAAGTATCGTCCCAGTTCAAACCCAGGTATATATATATTTATATATATAGTTTGGGTGTAAATTACAGCCTGTCGCAAGCTCTCGTGACATCTAACTCTCCCCCCACGTCAATTAACCCACTCTCACTCAAACCCCCTCCTCACACTCATTCTCTCTCCCTCACACAATTCCGCCCACAAAATATATACCAAAAGAACCCAATGCATATAAAAAACCACAACAAATACATATAAAAAAAGCCCCATTACAAACCCCCCCAATACATACAGTATATAAAAAAATACATATAAAAAAAGCCCAATACATATTAAAAAAATAACAATACATATTAAAAAGCCCCAATGCATATAAAAAACCCCAATGCATATAAAAAACCCCAATGCATATAAAAAACACACCTGCCCTGCTACCCAATACTTAAAAAAACAGACTTACCTTGTGGATGGTCAGGCCGGGGCCAGGGTCTGTGGGGGGCCCTGCCAGTCGGCGGTGCAAACTGGGCCGACCTCTGGCCAGGCCATACTGCCGGTCCTCTCGCGGCCGGGTCCCAGCTCTCCCTCAGCTGCAGGCCTCTCTGTCCCATCTGCTTCCAATGCTGGCATGTGCGCCGGCAACTAGTCCAAGCTTACTTTCAGCGCTCTGACGTCAGAGAGGCCCGTCACGCGCTGGCGTTGGAAACTCGCCGTGGGACAGAGTATGGAAGAGGCCTGCAGCTGACGGAGAACCAGGGCCCGGCTGCGAGAGGACCAGGAGCTGGGCCTGGCCAGAGATTGGGTTCAACTTGCAGCACCGGCCGGGCCCCTCGCAGACATCGGGCCCGGGTCACCTGTCCTGGCTGTCCCCTCCTGTCAGCGGCCCTGTCTGTAACCGTTACTTACGACCATAATCATATATTATCTGTAACTGTCCATGAAATGTCTGTAAATATAATGTATAACCTCTGTTCATATAATGTAACCATGTATCTATCATCATAACTCTGTGCCCAGGACATACCTGAAAACGAGAGTTAACTCTCAACGTATTACTTCCTGGTAAAACTATTTTATAAATAAATGAATTCATTAAATAAAATGATGTAGTTTTCTCACTGTTTTTCATTGCTAATCTGTGCTTGGGTTCTGGATCACAACAACTCAATTCACGTTTACAAAAGTCTTTCTGACAACCTACAGTAAGTGTGTGGGGCGCCATGTGCAAGTGTGTGTGCAAATTAGGGCAATTCTGCAGAAAAGGAGGCATAATCCCAACCCTCTCACACCATCTGCTTAGAGAGAGGCCAATAATCCCTAAATGGTCCAGTTACTCGGCTCTTCCAAAGAGCTGCCTATAGTTATGCTTTCTGTAAAATAGCTTTCCCATATTAAAAGCTTGCACAGTATATCACTATGTGAAGAAATATAAAACAATGTCCATTGTACAGTATGCATTATCAGAGTTATCCCATAGAATCCAACACTTATGCATATAAATGATACCATAATTTATCACCAAACAGTAGCTTGTCTAAATAAGTGGTAATGTACAGTACTGTACAGCTTACAATTTTACAGACCTTTCATAGGATAAAATAGTAATGTGTATACACCATTGTGTATAGGATTCAGCCGTTAATACATGCATGGTGCGTCACATGCATTAGAACAAATTAAAGATTTAAGTCGGGTTCAGTAGTTATGTATAATGTATATCCAATCACTCGGCTCACAACCTGCAGCGTGATATACAGTATATACAGATACTGAAAAGAGCTGCTAGATAAACAGCACAAACAAAGGTACATTCTTGCCTGTGTCCGCACTGACTGTAAAAAACTAAACAAGTGCCATACATTTACTGTAATGCAGGACCCATAACGCCTTACAGGGGCTCCGTAAATCCCCCTATTTCCCTTACAACCCCCCCCCCCACCCCCTCTCTTCCAGCTCTCTTTTTCTCTCATCCCTCTTTTTCTTTAACCTCCCTCTCCCTGTCTCTATCTCACCCTTTTCTGCTCTCTCTCCCTATCCTCCACTTTCTCTCTTCCTCCACTTTCTCTCCCCCTCTTTCTCTCTCTATCTCCCCCCTCTCCTTTCTCTCCCTCCCCGTCTTTCTCTCTCTCTCCCCCTTCCCGTCTTTCTCTCTCTCCCTTTCCCACTTTCTCTCTCCCTTCCCCCTCTTTCTCTCTCCCCCCTTCACTCTCACACTCTCCGTATTTCACTTTCAGACCCTCCCTCCCACATCACTATCTCTCCCCCCCCCCCCATCTCTTTTAGGAGGCCCGACGTGGAAGTTGCACAAAACTTCCAGCATACAAGAGAAGGTGAGGCGGAGCATCTGCCCGATGAAGAGGTAACAGACCGGGTCCACTCAAGTCACTACAAACGCTTTAATGGCATAAAGAGCAACATTGACACACCCTTACGCGTTTCGCACGGCTAACCGCGCTTTATCAAAGCCAGACTACTGTGACTTTTTATGAGTGAGTGTCGACGGGGGACATCAGGAACTGGCAGCTGTAGTGATTGAGGATTCCTTTATCCGGTTAAACGCGGTTACATAAATACCGATATTCTCCGAGTAGCGCCACTAGGGGGCGTGGGGCTCCCTTCTCTTCTACAAAACTTCCAGCATCAGGCGGCCAGGACCCGGGACGCATGTCCGTCTGCCCCCCCCCCCCTGTCGGCGGCCCTGGCCCCTTTGCTAACACAGGGGCCTGTAACACATCGCAGAGCGAAGCACATTATTAGAGGAGTTTATACAAATTCAGACTTGGCCGAGAATTTTAGGT
Source organism: Ascaphus truei (assembly GCF_040206685.1). Taxonomy (NCBI): domain Eukaryota; kingdom Metazoa; phylum Chordata; class Amphibia; order Anura; family Ascaphidae; genus Ascaphus; species Ascaphus truei. The sequence goes on from NC_134486.1 coordinate 415,220,484, forward strand.
CATGTGAACGAGAAATAAATGACCCTCCCGGTCACAAAGTTTACAACAATTCATTACAATGTAGCAAATGCCCCCCCCCCCCCACCCCACCCCCGTGTGGAAGATTATGGCTATGTGACTGCTCGGTGTGCTGGTTACCTGCGTGGTGCAGGAGAGATGAGTTTCCCGCGTTGGTGTGGGGTACAGGGCAGACTCTTAGGGATCCCCAGGGTTCGGTTCCTCTCAGTGTCAGCGCCTCTAGATGTAGGGGGCTTCAGCATGACTGCAGGGGGTCCCGTTATGACAGTCCTTACTCTCATTTACCTCCTTCATATAGACTGCCGCGGAGCCAGAAGTATTAATGAGGATGTTCTTTATTTCAGCGGGTATTATTATTATTGCAGCGTATGCTTCAATTGGATAGGATGGATCCCTGGCATCTGTATGGTACTGGTCTGCAGGTGATGATGAGGCCTGGCTGGATTAGATTAGTGCCTCAGCCCATGAGAGTCTGAGCACATGTCTCACTCCCGGCCGGGAGAAGACAAGCAAGCTCCTACCCAACGTAGGGGCAAGCTGGAACCAACTCCAAACACTAACTGAAGGTCTCACCCCTAAGGGGCTGAACTTCATTCTATACTTTAGGCATTTCCTTCCTGTAGCTCAAAGGTGGAGGGGCCCAGCACAAGCACCACCACTCCGGTCAGTCAGGAAGTCAGCAGGAGGAGGGGGAAACCCCCATGTGACAGCCTGTCACTGTCTGTGTCTTACTAGATCTTACATGACAGGGTAGGTAGAGAGCTAGATGGACCAATCACCGCTACACAACATTTTATCCTGGTGACTCCTGCTGCAACCACTCCGAAAAACCACATCCTGACGCCCGAGTGGCAAAGTGGGGGAAATAACCTTGATTCATTGACCCCTCTTTATGTATGTTTGGAACACCTCCCAGTTGTGTCGCACAGTATTACAGGAGATACACAGTATTAAACCTTCACATGGACTGGAAGTCCGACATTTGGTTTTGAATTATTTGCTTTCTTCCGGACTTTAACGAGGTTTGTTAAATATTTAATAAAGCCCGTCTGGAGCTAAATGCACATTTACTTTGAGGCCTATCAGCACTGACACAACTGTTTGCTTCATTATCCGTGGTGTTTATGTTTGTAGATGTGCAAAGATGAGAGAAAGTGATAATACACAGAAGATGCATGCAATCATTCCCAAGGTCATAACTGTATGTGCCATCAGCAAATTCTGGGGGTGTTAATTATCAGTCTCCCGGCTGCAAACCGGGGCAAAACCAGTACAAAATAACAGCGCTACTGTATATGTATCTAGGAAAAGTATTCCCATTAATAGCAATGAGAGGTTTTACTTTCATAAATCTGGGACCTATCATTGGATGATTTGGCGCCCGGAATTGATGATGGACCTGAATCCCTTGCGGCGGAATGGGGGGACTCGCCGTGGAATGGGTGAATCCTATTGGAGCCGCAGGTCACTTATCCAGGAGAAGGGTGGTCTTTGGGGAGAAATGGGATGTGTACTGGATGAAGGTTTTCTGGGCTACAGAACACTGGCCTGCTGGGCTTGGAGGTTTAAGGTGTTGCAGGGATGTTCTGGGTCCAGAAGAGCCAGGCCATTGGGTCTCTTCCCTGGGAAAGCAGGTCAGGTTGGTTTAACACATGGTAACCGCTTTTCCTAATGACACAGGGTATCAGTGGGAATTTCTACAACATGACATCAATGTCCTACGTCATTATGAAGATTGGTTACCACGTGGGAAATCAACCCTTCTGATTGGTTGATTTCACATGTAACACTCAAACACGTGTTATGCGTATGAGGCACTATTTAACGCTCATCACCTCCCATAACACCTCAGTCACCCTCAGATCAAGCAAAATGATATCATTAATAAATAAACAATTATTCGTGAATATGGTGGTACTTCATACATGTTAACAAATTGCATGCAACGCGACCAGTCCTGTTTTACAG
>NC_134486.1:415227469-415262469 GCF_040206685.1 Ascaphus truei
TTATTTGTATTACTTGTTATTTATATGATTGTCACGTGCATTACTGCTGTGAAGCGCCAGGTACATTAATGGCGCTATACAAATAAAGACATACGTACATACAAATAGCATGGCGTTAAGCATGTCATGCCTAATAGTGGCGTTACTCCCATCCACACTCCAATTCGAAGCTGCATTCAATCTAAACCCCTTCAATGTACATCTGCATCACCCCAAAGGCAGACGCCTGATGGGGCTCCCCAAGAGCTGTTCCTCTCTGCACAGGACCAGTGTGCTAAGGGTGAACATCTGCTTGTACTTTGTGGAACGTCAACCCCACCCTCTGGAATGTTAATGAGCCAAGAGGACAAAGAACGTTGTATTCGCAGCTGCATTCAACCTAAACCCCTTCAGTGTACATCTGCGCGTCCCAATGGCGGACAGCAGAAGGGCAGCCAAAGGGTTTGAGCCGTTCGCTGATATTTGGTGATGTTAAAGCTTCTCTATTTCTATTTCAATCGGAAACTCACCAGCCCTTTTATCCCCTTGTACCCAATTTTCCAACTCTATCTGTCCATGAAATGTCTGTGAATTGACTGTATAACGCCGTTCATTTAATGTAACTGTAGCCATGCATAATAATGGACTGCAGACATCTTCCCTGCTGGCAATAAACCCTGGTAAGTACAGGAATGCCAGCAGAAGTTATGGAGGTTTTCCCTCATCACTCTGGTGAGGTGCCCTATGTATGGATGGGAGTGGCTGCATGCTCTGAGTCCCTGGATAGTGACATCAGAGATGTGCCTGCCCCCTGAGATATATAAGGCACAACACTGTCAGTTAGTGTTGTTGTTGCTAAAGTGTTTGGCTCCTGTGAAAGGGATTGCAGGATAGCTTTGTGACCCTAGTGCCGTAACTAAGGGCCCTCGTTCCAAATCAAGCCTGTCAAGGCCACACTGTGTCCAGGGACCTGGCGCAGGGGTGATCTCCCTACGGGGAGAGGGGATCCCACTCCAATTAGGAGGGCAGTACCTGGCAAAGGGACAGCACGGAGAGATGTGCGGCTAAAGCCGAGAGCTGCATGGGGCAGTCTGCTGCAATCAGTTCATCAATAAAGATGCCCTTGTTAAAGATACCCCCACTGTGTGAGTGTGAGATTACTCTACAGTGGCAGTCACCACCGAGAAGGAGTTCCTCACCAGGACCATCTCCCTGCGGAAGCATAGATCCTGATGAGGTGGAGGCGCTGCACATGATGTAAGTTGGACTCGCACCCACTACCTCAGCTACCTGTCCTGATGACATCCCCTAATACCATCACGCTGGAGACTCAGGAGTCCTGTTGATTGCAGGTGCACCACCATACACGATCACGTAATGGGGACCGGTTAGACCACACGGGCCAATGTGAGATTGGGTGGGTCAGACAGGAGGGAATACCCGTTACATAACCATGTATTGTTATAACTCTGTGCCCAGGACATACTTGAAAACGAGAGGTAACTCTCAATGTATTACTTCCTGGTAACACATTGTATAAATAAATAAGTAAATCCAAACCTTGAAATAAAAGGCTTTGCTGGAGAGGAGAGAGACAGAGACACCTGAGATACCCAGAAAATCTGCTCATTTGGATATGCAAAGAATATTTAAATGATAGAAATTAGCATGTTTCAGAGTTTCTCATGTTTTCCGTTTTGTTCAGAGGTATCTCTCCACGTGTTGTCAATTCCTAATTTATTTACGTGGGAGTTCACATGTTAAATGTCACCAGCCTTATTTCAGCATTTTAACATCCTATTTAGAGATGGATCTATGGCTGCAAACAAAACAATAGTTATATATTGGCGCTTAAATCTATTTCCAAATAGTGAATTTGTGACTTATAATAAGTGCAAAAAATTATTTATATTATATATTAGTGACAAATCATACTCAAATGTGAATATATGATAGAATAAAATAAAATGCAGCTTCAACCCTTCATGTAGATTGCTTTTCCTCAATGCAAAGGTGTCAAGTGTCCAAAGTATTTTGGGGAGCGCAGATATATGTGAAGAAAAAACACACGCAAAATAGTGCAAATATGTCTTTCAAAAGCTTGGTATTCAATGAGTTCTTAGTAGAATCCAGAGAAATTTGTGTAAGGAATTGGGGAGCACGCCCCCTGCTGCGGGTTCCCTCCTTACCTGCCGCATTTCAGTTCCCGCTCTCCTTAGAGAGCATGCACGCAGACGCGGTTTCCTACTCGTACCACGGAGCCCGGCCACCCCCGGTCGCGTCGCGCATTCTCTCCCGCGTGGCGCGTACACGTGACGGTGTGCGCCGCCCTCCAGCTTCGAGTCAAGATTTTCTGATGTCTCCCTGTATGGCGTGCGCCGCCCTCCAGCTTCGAGTCAAGATTTTCTGATGTCTCCCTGTATGGCGTGCGCCGCCCTCTAGCTGCGAGTCAAGATTCCCTGTTGATTCTCTGTGTGGCAGGCGCTGCCCTCTAGCTGCGAGTCTACCTTCCTATGCATCTCTGCCCCTTGTCTGTTTGATCGCCCAGAGTTCGATCCTGAAGAGGGGGGTACTGTAACGATGCGCGGAACACGCCCCCTGCGGCGTGTTCCTGCCTTGCCTGTTTTACTTCTGATCGCCGCCCTCTAGCTACCCTGTGTCTTTAAGTATCCTGAAGCAAACGACGCCATCTTGTTTCCTGGCAAATCCTGCCCTTTTCCTCCTGACAGGAAGTAAGCTTCTCTCTGACTTCCTCATTCCTTACAGCTGTTGCTGCTGCTACCTTTAAATAGCACTCAGTGGCTACCTGTCTGGGTTCCTGCAAGTACTAGCATCGCATGCTGTTCCTGCCTGGACCTCCTTGGGATCTTTACTCATCTCCTTTGGATTCCGGAAGACTGGGACAGTCACTCATTTACTACTGAGGTTAGTTTACCGTCGGGTAGTGTAGGACCTGCTAAGTAGGGTTTACCTTCACGTGGTAGCAGGCTTACAATACTTTGGCCAAAGCACTCAACTAAACAACCCTTACTTTGTAATTAGTACCGCTGCACTCTACAGTTATTGGCACTATGCCTTCAAGGAGGCTGGACGTCCTCCAGGATGCACTCCACTATTGTTCAAAAAATACAGACAGACAAGTGCGCCAAAGAAGATAGACCTCTATATAAGTGTACACGTGATAATGGTTGAATATACAACATACACCCAAAAAAACAATTAGTGGAGAATAGGTGATACAAATAAACTGGTTTTACCAATATAGAAGAGCGTCTGCTGCTGAGTAAAGGGTAGCGCAAGACCCTATAATCTACAAACAACAAAACAAAACAAAGCGCAAAACGCTCATCGTGAAGTAGTAAAAAACAGTGTTTATAAAATAGGTGGTTCAAGGTTATGCGTATGTAGCGGTCATGTAAAATGCCTACAGTCATCTCTCCTGCTGGCAGTAAGGCCTGGTAAGTGTGGGCATGCCAGCAGTAATCATGGAGGTTTTCCCTCACACCCTGGTGGGGTGCTCTGTGTATGGCTGGGGCTGGTCACATGCTCTGACTCCATGGTTAGTGATGTCAGAGATGTGTCAGCCTCAGAAGCTTACATAAGGCACAGCACTGTGTTCTAAAGTAGTTGCTGGAAAGTTCTACCTGAGTTGCTGGAAAGTTCTACCTGAGTTGCTGTCTAGTTCAAGTCCAGTTGAGGAGGAGTTCTGTCAGTTATGATATAGTAACTCCATGGGAGGCTGTGTCCAGGGACCTGGCACAGGACAGTGATTCCTGCGGGAATAGTGAATCCCTGATCTAGGTGATATACCTATCCAAAGGGAGCACTGGCGAGATGAGCGGCTGAAGATACTCCTTGTGGAGGGCAGTTGCCCTGCCGTGTCAATAAAGATGAGTTCAGCCAGAAACCCTCTCGTGTATCTATCTGGAATGAGTGTACAGAGAGGAGCACCACGGAGGAGTTCCTCGCCAGGATCATCCCCTTGCGGACGCAGGGACCCTGGTGAGGTGGAGGCGCTGCACTGGAACTAGGTGAGACTCAGCACACTACCTCAGCTGCCTGTCTGACGGATCCTCCCCACACACCATCATGCGGGAGACTCAGGAGTCCTGTAGCCAGCAGGTGCACCATCAGGCATATTCACACTGTAATGGGGTCCGGTTAGACCACAGGGGCCAATGTGAGATTGGGTGGGTCAGGCCGGGCCAGAAACACCGTTACATTTGGAGGCGCTGCTGAGATCAGATCCGTCAACAGGACAGGCTTTTAGCTAGGTCACTTGGAAACAGGGAGAGTGTCTGCTGCCACTTTGTGCTGAGTAGGGACGGACCTAGGGGTAGTCAGGGGGCTGACGGGATATTGTCAGTTCGCAGGGACAACCTAGGGGCCTGAAGGGAGTGAGGGGTCTGGAGCGGGCTATAGCTGACCGAGTCACCTTGAGGCAGTGCTAGTTGGTAGGATGCCAGAAGGGACAGCCTGTTAACTTGGTCAGGAGTCCTGGAGAGGGTCTGCGCTAGGCTGACCAAGACAGGTAGACGCCCCAAGTACTGCATGGCAGAGCCAGCCAGAGTACCTAGCCATTCCAGACACTCACCGTAGGGAGCACAGACTGGGAGGAAGGAGTCACAGCAGACACTGAGAGAGTGAGCCTAGCCTGAGGTAGTGCAACACTGGGTCACACCTAGATAAGGTACACATGTGGTGGTGCATCTGAGCTAATCTTTATTGTACCGGTGTGGTGGCTGCCCCGCAGAGTGGAGCCTCATGTACGACAACTGTTATGAGAGAGTGGAGGATCCGCGTGGCGCGGAGAACGTAAAATGGCGGACAGAGGCTGATGGGGAGGGCACCCGTGGCGTGCAACCCACTGAAGAGCAGACTGTCGCTGAATTGTCCTTAACGAGTTTGCTCTGGAGCGGAGCAAAGGCCGTGGCTGCCCCGTTTTTATCCTGCCTGGGACAGCGAGGGGCCACCTTTGAAGAGTGTGAGGACATTGCAATAATTGGGGGAGAACCCCGTGAGGAGAGCGAACGAATGGACTTTTTGGGCGCCAAAACCAACCAAAATGGCGGTTCCCGCTTGCTGGGGAAACCGCATGGGCCAGGCGCAGAAAAAATGGCTGCTGCAGGACTTGCACAGAGCTGGCCGGGAATGGCGCGAACAGCAGAGCCCCGCCCTGATGGGGGGCATGGCGCGAAAGCTATGGCTGCGCCGGGATGGACAGTGACTAATTCAGCCCCTGTGCTGAGTCAACCGTTGAGTTTATGGGACCCTCCCCTGATTTCTACCAGGGGGAGTGACTTTCAATTATGGCCTGTGGGGATGCACCCACTGGGCCCAGGGACTGATATCCAGACGGCGCCACTACAAAAAGTAGTTCCGGCCGTGGAGGTGATTTGCAAGCAAAGGTACCTTGTGCAAAAAGCTGCTGCAAGGAGAAGGCGGGAACTAGCCGCGGGAAAGGACTCCAGCTCTGGGGAGGAAATTGGCGCGAAAACGCAGACCGCGCCCACCAGGACTGAGAGAGGTGCGGCCTTAATTAAGGGGCATGATATTCCCCTGTGGGACCCGCCCATTATTGCAACCCCTGGGGGCGGGTTCCAACTCTGTCAGAGAAGGGAGGAGCCGAAGCAGGGAGTGGCGGATCCAGCAACTTTCACCAGTCAGTTGCGAGGAACCACAGAGAAGGAGAGACCTGTACAGGAAGTGACTCCTGTACAAAGAATGGCCTGCTCCTCCACTGTGGGCACTATGGTCTCCACCCAGCCCTACTCAGTGCCCGGCGGGGTGCTGGTGGTGAGGGTGGCCAATACTGAGACGGTGGTCGGGCTCTGCCTACAATGCGGGCTGCCCGGAGGTACTGTGAATACGATGGCACGTTGCCCTCATTGCGGGACTTTGTATCTGTGGCCTATGCCCACATTCGTCCCAATACAGCCTGCTGACCCCCTGGTGGATGTGACACGGCGCTCTGCTGAGTCCCCGGGCGCGCTGTGGATCAACCGCGCGAGTCCCGGAGACAGGGGACTGGAGCCGGTCAAGTCGGCTGGGTCACTGGCCATTGAGGCGGCTGGATTAAACCCCGCGACAGGGGCAAAGAGACTTTCACCCCGCCCCGCGACCCCTAGGTCGGGGCGAGGGGACTACTCTGATGAGGACCTTCGTGAGCTGGCGGTAGCAAAAACGGAGCGGAAAAGACAGACGGGAAGAACGACGCCCCGTGGGGTGAGTGACCGGACGTCCCCCGCAGATCGGCGATCCGACCGACGGAGTCCCGCCATCCCAGGACCTGGCGGAGATGGGAGAGAGACGCATACACCCCTGCGGACGGGTAAGCCAAAAAGCCCTATCTCTTACCTGGTCACAACAGACGGCGAAGCGCTGGAAGGGCCGCGCCAGGCCCAACGCGCACGTGGAGGAACGGCATCACTTCCGGTGGCGACGGCGGAGCAACCGGATGTCATCGTGGAAGAAGAGATCCCGCATGGGGGTCCAACGCGAGATGGCGACGCTTCCGGTTCCGGGGAGGACGTCACTTCCGGTGGCGACGGCGGAACCCAGGAAGGGGAAGCAGCGACGCTTCGGCGATTGGGGGAAGGTCCCCGACCGCTCGTATTGCCCAGAAAATGGAGAGACGGTTTCAGGACTGATGAGGGCGAGGAGACATCTTCCTTGGACCGGTCCACGACAGTCAAGAGCGGGTAATAACCCCGTGGGGTCCTGTTCCATGCCCCTATACCCAACCCCATGCCCTAGCTAATGTCCCTACCCCTATCACACGGTCACCGGGTTCACCGCCCAGCTTGGAACTTGTGGACATACCTTTGGGGGGGGAGGAAAAACGGACTGGGGAGAGGCAGCTCAGTGGAGCTACGGAAGGTGATTCACGGGGAGGAGGGGAATTGAGGGTGGCGGATACAGCACCCCAACCGGCAGTAACGGCTCCGGGGTCCTCGAGGTGGTTCAACTCGCGATCCACAAGGTCGTCAGGGGTATTTTCATTTGATGACGACCGGGAACCAGGGCCTAATCCCTTTAAGGAGACCCGGTGGTGGGCTCCACTATTTGAGGGGTACTCCGCATGGATGGACCGTACTCGGTTCCTCATCCGGCGGGAGGACGTGGTAGATTTCTGGTGGAAAGAGGGAGAGTTTACACCCGAGCAGAGGGACAGGGAACTACAGAAGAGGTGGTTCCAGCTGGAGCGTAGGGACATAGCGCCCATGGGTCCTGACACACTGTCAGATCCAGTAGATTCTGATGAGCCCCTATCATGGGTGTTACCTGGGAGGGCAGGTAATGCTGATCTGACCAGGGTCAGTAGGGCGGAGAGGGCTATAATAGTCAAATATAAAAAATCCCATGGGTTGGAGTATCCCTATGTTCCGGAGCCCCTGATGGATGAAATTGAGGACAATAGGGAAACGTGGCTCCAAGAAACTATAGAGCTGTATTTAGCCAATAGGGGGAGTGACATTGTAGGTAAGAAGGCGGAAGAAAGGATAGACACCCTGATGCGAGTGTGGAGCATAGGGAGAAATGTTCACAAACATAGGGTGACCTATGTGCCAGAGAGAGGATCACCTAGGCATTATTATGTTACGGTCCTGGATATGGGTAACCGGGAAGTGAGGAAACCTGACCCAGATCACTATTATTAAGGGGGTACTGAGACATTACGCGGGTTCGTGGCTGCTGGTCGGGGCGGGCTTGGCGGATGACTGTATTCATGTGTACTGTATTATGAGGAAATTTGTGTGATGTTAATTATGTTTTGTGTTGCAGTGCTTCCTGGAAAGAGGTATGCAAATTTAGGTCCCAGCGAGGACGATGGGATTCACCAGGGGGAGAATGTAGCGGTCATGTAAAATGCCTACAGTCATCTCTCCTGCTGGCAGTAAGGCCTGGTAAGTGTGGGCATGCCAGCAGTAATCATGGAGGTTTTCCCTCACACCCTGGTGGGGTGCTCTGTGTATGGCTGGGGCTGGTCACATGCTCTGACTCCATGGTTAGTGATGTCAAAGATGTGTCAGCCTCAGAAGCTTACATAAGGCACAGCACTGTGTTCTAAAGTAGTTGCTGGAAAGTTCTACCTGAGTTGCTGTCTAGTTCAAGTCCAGTTGAGGAGGAGTTCTGTCAGTTATGATATAGTAACTCCATGGGAGGCTGTGTCCAGGGACCTGGCACAGGACAGTGATTCCTGCGGGAATAGTGAATCCCTGATCTAGGTGATATACCTATCCAAAGGGAGCACTGGCGAGATGAGCGGCTGAAGATACTCCTTGTGGAGGGCAGTTGCCCTGCCGTGTCAATAAAGATGAGTTCAGCCAGAAACCCTCTCGTGTATCTATCTGGAATGAGTGTACAGAGAGGAGCACCACGGAGGAGTTCCTCGCCAGGATCATCCCCTTGCGGACGCAGGGACCCTGGTGAGGTGGAGGCGCTGCACTGGAACTAGGTGAGACTCAGCACACTACCTCAGCTGCCTGTCTGACGGATCCTCCCCACACACCATCATGCGGGAGACTCAGGAGTCCTGTAGCCAGCAGGTGCACCATCAGGCATATTCACACTGTAATGGGGTCCAGTTAGACCACAGGGGCCAATGTGAGATTGGGTGGGTCAGGCCGGGCCAGAAAAACCGTTACACGTACATCAGGTTAGAATTAATCAGGCACATAGAGCTACACTGTAGCTGTTACCGATATCTGCAACCAGGAACTGCAAGGAATTCTCCCATCTAGGATCTCACTTCCTCTCCCACACGATCAGCTGGAGTAAAGCAGCAGTCACAGCGCCGGTGTGTAAGTATATTAACACAGTCTCTGAGTCCAGCTTAATGTAGCAATGCGCCCGGTGCAGCCAAAGAAGGGAATCGGCTCAATCCTGTGAGGCAGCGTGTGCCGTCCTGTCTCCACACCTCTCTGCGCGTCCGCGTAGGATGATGACATCACGGCGCTTGCGCCGAAGGAAGCAAAACGATCTTATAGCTGAAATTCGTAATTTCAAGGCACAAGCTATTCCAGACCTCAGAATCCAATAAGACAATAATAAAAAGGTTGAGGGGTATCTTTTCCAACGCGATTCGTAGCTCTGAGGGCCACTTCTTCAGGGAATGCGCCGTGACGTCATCATCCTACGCGGACGCGCAGAGAGGTGTGGAGACAGGACGGCACATGCTGCCTCACAGGATTGAGCTGATTCCCTTCTTTGGCTCCACCGGGCGCATTGACGCACTAAGCTGGACTCAGAGACTGTGTCAATATACTTACACACTGGGACTGGGACTGCTGATCGTGTGAGATCCTAGATGGGAGAATTCCTTGCAGTTCCTGGTTACAGATATCGGTAACAGCTACAGTGTAGCTCTATGTGCCTGATTAATTCTAACCTGATGTACGCATAACCTTGAACCACCTATTTTATAAACACTGTTTTTAACTACTTCACGATGAGCGTTTTGCGCTTTGTTTTGTTTTGTTACTCCACTATTGTTACCGTGTGCGTTGGAACCAACCCTCCTTTGCTCCCCATCAGTGACGCAACCCCACCCCCCGCGGCTGTGCCTGGGAACGCGCGCAGTCCCGCTCAGCTGCCAGAGCATGCGCGCACATGCAGCTGGGCCAGTCTTGTCTCTGTGCTTGGCTACGCACCTCCGGACGCGTCGCGCATTCTCCTGCGCGCGGCGCGCTCACGACTACGTGCGCCGATCCCCAGCTGCGCAGTAACTCACTCCCTTTCGTGTGTCCTGCGGATTCCCCACCTCGCTATCGGGTCCATTCCCTTCTCCCTGCTTGTGCGTAGGAGAACAGGCGTAACAATTTGTACTTACACATTTCCCAATATACACACGTACATAAAGGTATCTTTATCCCGAAACAGCAGCTTTCACCAAGATGTATGTATATATGTATGTGCGGGAACCTTATCGGAATAGAACAGAAATACAGGACATAGCGCAGACTGTTCAAATTTTATCTCCTAAAATACAAGGTTAAAAATGCACTCACATTTTTTAAAATATAATCACGCATTTAGGATAATAATATCCACGCCAACAGAACTCTGCTTCCACAATCTGTATAGCGCGTGTGACGCCCGTTCTCACGTGTCTGGAAGGGAATCCCTCAGAATGACTGGAGATCGAGCTGGGAGCAGACAGATGATTCTGGATACGCCATCCTCTGACGTCACTCTGAATCGTCACGTCTCCGTGAGGCGCCTTCCAACAGCGTAGGATCAGGGATGGTGTGCAGACCGGTCTCAGCTAGTGTGTCCCTCAGCCGGTAAATTCTATGGATCTTTCATTCGCAAAACAGCACGCAATTCCCCTTCACTCTTTGGAGATTCCGTTAGAGATTGCGGCGATCGACGGAAGACCCCTAGGACCCAGTACCATCATCCAGGGGTCCCTTCCCCTGGTAGTGAACATTGGAGTTCTACATAAGGAGCTACTCCCTTTCATGGTAATCAACACACCCTCAGCACCTTTAGTATTTGGTCTCCCTTGGTTGCGTGCCCACAACCCTACTGTTGACTGGTTAACGGGCCAAGTGACCACCTGGGGCCAGCAATGTCATGGGACTTGCTTGTCTGTACCTCATCCCAGCTCTAAATTACCGCTGTCGTCTGTATCTCTCCCCGATGGCCTTACCTTTGCACACCAGGATTTTGGGGAAGTTTTCAACAAGAAGCAAACCGAGGGGATACCACCACATCAGGCATTCAATGACCCAATCTACTTGTTTCCAGTAGCCATTCCACCATCTCAGACTATTTCGGCAGTTTCTTCTACTCTTCCATCATCAACCTGCATATCTGGAAGTCCCGCGGCGAAAGACAAGGTCCAGGAGCTAAAGTCTCTCTGGAGGAGGATTCATGCCAGCGTAACTAAAGCCTCCCTTCAGCAGAAGGGTCACGTAGATAAGCGTCAGCGGTCAGCCCTGCAGTTCCAGGTTGGAGATCTCGTATGGTTATCTACCAGGAACATCCATCTGAAGAGTCCTTCCCTGAAGCTCGGGCCCAGGTTCATAGGTCCCTAGATTGTACAGTAACCGGAGAAAGCCAAAAATGAGTTGCAGCTACTTATTGAAGGTGTGCACCCAAGTTCCAGAGAGCTATTAACTACTCCAGTTGGGAGAACCTTGAGTCAGTATACACACTCCATTGAGCAAGCAGTAACATTACCAGGAATGTGTTCATAGCAAGGCTGTGCAATGATTTGTTCAGCTAACTGACTACGACAGAGCTAGCTGCAGTATTAACCCTCTAGCTGCCTACTATCATGCAGATTACAATGTCACACGCAGACTAAGTCACAGTATTTGCATCCAGAGACTTTCCACTCAAGAAGATTAGTTTCAGATTCATTTGCAAACCAACTGTCTAGTACTGACCTATACAAGGTGGCTGTGATTTAATTGACTCATTACAAGGACTTTCTGGCGGTACACCAGTCCATCTACAGAACAGATCTCCGGAGGGTGATGTGGAAACAATTTAAATTAAAATTGGAAATAGAGTAAAAGTCAGAGGATCAGGGATGTTCAATAATCAGTCTACTGTTCTACAGAGGAAATGTGAGAAAATAGGAGAGGAAAGAAGAGGAAATAGATAGTTTTTTGAGGGGTAGGGAAATGACTTGTTATCTGCTGAGTGATCTTGTAGCTGTTTCTGCGGTTTCAGAGGGTCTATTTATCAAAGTTTCTCCCCTAAAAAACTGGGGGGGGGGGATGCAGCAGATTTAGGACAACAAAATCTCCTTGATTTTAATGTTATTCCTTTGATTTGGGGCATTTTGCTTCAGTTTTGCTGCCTGAGGATCATAATAAATAGAGGCTAAAGTAGCACGAGTCCCTTATAAGTGACCAATACACGGCTAGATGCGGAGAAAGTTGTATTGAGCAAAACCCAATGTATGTTTGTGTGGAACCCTAGATTCTAGAAATCACGGCAACCTATATATGTGGATGAAAAAGCTGTCACATCCAGACAAAGACATCCCTCCCCATCTACTCAATGAAGCATTTGAGTATATTTAAACATAACTGTACAGCCCGATCACAATGCAATTTCTTAAACTTTTGTCCTATACATTTACACGCAGTTCTAGTGTCCCTGTACCACTTATGTTCCTAATGTACAAAATGTTATGTACATAGTGCGCACGATGCACTGTAAATTAAAGCAAACACACATATATTCACCTTTAGGGCAGTAACACTGTCAAACATTGAAATGGGCCTCTCTCCTCTATAATAAACTCATGTATTATTCAAACACTTGGCGATGGTTTAGCTTTGCCAAAGCAGCATCCCTGGCAGTAAGTACAGTATCCCCCTTCTTTGAGTCTTAGATCTTGAGCTACCTCCTGGCTATTAGAGTATGTCTTCTCTGCTCCCTCTTTTTCTGCAGTGGAAGGAACAGACCTTATGAGCTCTGAGCCTCCTGTCCTCCTAAACACCCTGATCAACATAGGAAGATGGGGTACACTATAATTAACAATGCTTCTGCTTCCACTTAGTTAAATGGATTTTGATGCATTGTCAGGTGTGTGGTGCCCAACTTATTTCTACATTGGAGAAGGGCCTATGTCACCGATCAACAGACTTGAGACTGTAAATTATTGCCCTGAACATGTCTGGAAAATCTCAATGATTTGGCAATAGGTCACTTATTCCTCACTGTGTTAGCCAATGGCAGGATGAACAGGCTCAAATTGCAAGTCTCTTGTCTTTATATTCCTATGTTGCCAGTTAGGGAAAGAGACAGACTTATTAAACCACCGACCTCTTCAATCTACATGTTAATATCCAATGCCCCAGTGCAGAAGAGTGGTAAATGTACCTTGCATTCAGTGGCAGGGGATATCGTTTTGTAGAAAATGTAACCCACCTCTGCAATGTACGTCAGTGACAAGCATAAATACAAATTATACAGTGATGTGTGAAAAAACAGCTTCTAATGTGAATCCACATTACATGTAACTGCTGCTAGCTGCATTGCAACACACCGACATTTAGCATTCTGCTTACGGAAATCTGTCTGAATGTCGGTTTCCTACAAAAGTGGACAATTTGGTCTCTAATTCCTGTTACGCCCCTCCACTTCCCACTGTAATATTCCCTGATTGCTACAGAAAACAGGTTTGGCAGCATGCTATTAGCCAAGTGCATCAAGCCCCTGAACAACTAATGCCGTCCGACACCAGGAACTTTTCCTGACCAGCTTTCCTTCTGAAGAATTTGCCCTGGACGATTAGTGCTGTCACTGCTTTATTCTCCGACACAGCAATGTGTTACTAGACGAGGTGACATCATAACCTCTGAGCTGCTGCTATAAACACTGAGCTTTGGTTCCTCTTCCATCGTGGAATTAGAATCATTGCTGCTTATATCCATGCCTGACAGAAGGAATCCTTGTGCAGCCTGTGAAATAGATGATACTTCTGTGAGGGTCACAAAAAGCAGCTCAGGAAAAAAGAAGAATTGGAAGAATAATTCTGTGCCCATAGTTTTGTTGACAAGGACAAAACACCCAAATGTCAATCAGCTTTTTAAAACCGGGTTGCATAGCTCTGTACCCCCAATTCCACGATGTCTTTCCGCTCTGTGCAGTAGATAAGATTTGTCGGATTACAGCCAGAAGTGCAGCTCACACCTGTAGAACTCTACCACCAACTAGCGCTGAAACAGCCTGAGGGGGCTATTCACCAAACTGGGATAAAGTCAGTGCATTCTCGTACGACTTTGCACTGATTTATCGCACACTAAAACTTGAGGGCAAAAATGGTATTCACTAAGAATGAACGCAGTTTTTTTTTAAGGCTCGTTAAATATGCACTATCGTCCGATTCGTTTTTTTTATCAGTGCTATCGCGCTATAAATCCTACAGCGCGGCAGTGGAAAAATTCAGCCTGGGAGAGCTGCATGGAGACGCTGCATCTCCGTGCATTGCTCCTCCAGGTGATCGTACAGTTCAAATATTAATTTTAATAATAGTGTTACACCAGCAGGGGGTCTCCTGAACTGAACCGCATTGATTTCAGCCTCAGGGTCCCCCTATATCACGAAATACAGACCCCGGTATGGGGTGCCGGTATCCCCTGTGCTTTTAAATCTCCCGCATCACATCATCGGGGGATTTAAATCCTGCAGCGGTTCAGCTCAGAAGACCCCCTGCTCCCGCACACTAGTATCAAACCCCCCATAACTTTTTTTAAATATAATTACCGGAGTGGCTAGCCGCTAAGGTAATGAAGCTGCTTTAATTACATTTTTACTAATAGTGTGCGGGTGCAGGGGGTCTCCTGAGCTGAACCGCATTGATTTCAGCCTTGGGGACCCCCTGCTTCCTGAAAATGCTTGTGCACGGTATAATGAGCTGGGTCTTTCCGGACCGATGTTCTGGGTGAGTCACTGGGCTACCAGCTTGGTGCCAGTGTGTCTACCCAGACATCGGACATGAAAGCCACAGAGGATGCCAGAGGTGTGGAGAACATTTTAGGCTTTAGTACCCATGTCCTGGGATGAATGGAAGTCCTCGGACTACCATTTGCCTTCCCAGACTGTGAGGAGCCTAAACCAGCGGGTGGCTTCTGCTTACCAAGTAGCAGAGGTGACAATCTTGCGCATGCCCATGGCTGATTCACAAGTTCTGCTTGCCCGGTTTCAGAAGACTGGCATCGCTCTGATTGGCTGGTAGTAAAGTTCCCACGCTTGGATTGGCTGGAGTATTTCATGAATGAACTCAGGAATACTATAAGAATCTCTCAGCCGATCCGGTCATCAGATTCTAAGCGGCAGAACAGCAGCGGCAAACCTGAAAAGATGCTCCGAAAGAAATAGCACCGACACCGGCTTCAGAAACCCGAGCTTTTCGCGGCCAAGTTCTGAAAACTGAACGTAGCGGCCGCGGCTGGGATTACAAGCCAGATTAAGTTCCAGGGCGTCTGAAGTGATTTCCGCACCTCCGGAGCAAAGGCAGCGGTGGCGTCTCCAGGAACTTCATGCCCATCTGAGTTCCAGGACATTTCGGGCTATGTCCTGGTCAACTCAAGACTCTTGTTTTGTGCTACATTACGCTAGGAAAGTCTAGTTTTTAGCCCCAGGTCCCAAGTAAGTGTGTCTTTTCTTATGTTGTTTGTGTTCCATTGTGTGTACAGTATGCCTTTTCCTGCCAATAAATTTCCAATTTATTTCACTTACCTTGTTTTGCTCAATGAATGATCCCGGTAAAAAGGTGTAAATGCCGGGTCTCCCGTGACACAAGGTTCCTGCAATGTGGCAGAACACCCATTAATGAAACTTGTTTGAGATACTTGGGGTGGAAAGATTTTATAATGTCTTCAGGATGCAAAATTGGTGCAAAATAGTTGCACCAGATTTATCAAAGGTAAAACTCCAACTGCTTTCGACGTGATTCCTTTTCTTTGATACATCTGGTGCTGTTTTTTGCACTGATTTTGCTCCATTTTGCTTCCCGGGAGACCTTAGTAAAAAATATTACCTGGGCTAGTATACTTTCATCTAAAGAGACATCCCTCTCTAGTTCAACAGGGAGAAGGGAGAGGGAGCAGCTCAGTGAGTAAAGACACTGACTTGCACTGAGTGTGAAGCAGGAGAAGGAGCGGCTCAGTGAGTAAAGACACTGACTGGCACTGAGTGTGAAGCAGGAGAAGGAGCGGCTCAGTGAGTAAAGACACTGACTGGCACTGAGTGTGAAGCAGGAGAAGGAGCGGCTCAGTGAGTAAACACACTGACTGGCACTGAGTGTGAAGCAGGAGAAGGAGCGGCTCAGTGAGTAAAGACACTGACTGGCACTGAGTGTGAAGCAGGAGAAGGAGCGGCTCAGTGAGTAAAGACACTGACTGGCACTGAGTGTGAAGCAGGAGAAGGAGTGGCTCAGTGAGTAAAGACACTGACTGGTACTGAGTGTGAAGCAGGGGAGCCAGGATTCCCAGGTTCAATTCTCAGGGTTGTCTCCTTGTGACCTTGGGTAAGTCACCTTATCTCCCTGATCCTCAGGCACCAAAAAACACATAGATTGTAAGCTCCACGGGGCAGGGACCTGTGCCTGCAAAATGTCTCTGTAAAGTGCTACTTAAAACTAGCAGCGCTATACAAGAATATGCTATTATTATATATATATTTATATATATATATACAAGAACATGCTATTATTATTAACAGGGGCCAAAGATAAAGATGGCTATGTATTAAGGTCTCTACTGTATGCTGCAAAAACAAAAATGCACCACATTTAGCCAAGAAAAAGCTATTACTTTTAATGGGATTTAATGCCTTTGATAAATCTGTTGCATTTTTTTGCACTGGTTTTGCAGCCAGGAGACTTCAGTAAATAGAACCCAAAGTCTTTCTAAAGAAGAGAGCTGCCTCTCCGACCTGTCCTGTTTTAGCCTGCCTCCTTTCTTGCTATCTCCAATCAAGGAAAGGGACGTTCTTCCTCTTGTCACTTTTTAGTAAAGATGGGAGAAGTTTGCAGGTTTAGAATCCAAAACCCGCTAACAGAGTGAGTGTCAGGATCTCGCAAATCCGGGTCACGAGAACACTCTATATTTCGGACCCCAGGACAATAACTACATACACAATCCGAATAGACGCTAAATCTTATCTCCACTTCCCGCCTAGATCAGATCTATTCTCTGGGAATTTTCCCCTCCATATACAGTATATTCGCCCCTCCCATCACTTGCCGCCATTAATTACAAAACCAGAGAAATGTAGCGGTATTTCCCCCACCCTGTGGGAGGTTCCCCGGCTACCAGGTGCGTAGTGGTGCTAAGCACCTGTTGGCTCACAGTAGATCTGAGATCCCATCTATGTTGTTGGGGAAACAGGACAGGCATTAGCGGTGATTGCTGGTTCTTTCTCACTCTGGTGTCACCGCCACCATCAGGAGTGCAGAAGAACATCTCATACTCCCCCTGATAGACTGCACACTCGGGCAGGAGTATATTTGGTAACAGGAACAGTCTTTATTCTGTGCAGCATACAACAGCATAATCTGGATACACTGCACACACTAGGCCCCCAGGCTCTGGATGATCCCTGGACTCAACCCCCAGTCATGGGCCCCAGAGGTCGGTCCTAGCTCTTCCCTTACTCCCTGATGGAGCAGGGGGAATGGTTCTCACTCCCACTCCCCTAGGGGAGGGGAGGGGATAGAAGGTGACAGAGCCCTACACACCACTTCTGTGAGACCTGTCTCTCTCATGGGAGAGACAACTAACAACATGTAGGAAGTGCAGTCCCTTAAGTACCATGGGGGAAGGGCCAAGGTCTAAGCCCAGAATTGGGCAGAACACAGGCCTTGTCCCACCTCCCCCCTGTCACTCAAGGGAGTTGCTTGCTTCTGGGGAAAACCCTGGATTTGGCCTAATACTGCCTGCACTGTACCAGGATTTACATGTCAGGCAGGGTAGATTAGTAGCCAACCAGGCATGGCTACAAAAAGAAAAAACAAATAGGATGAAGGCAAGCACAGGAAAATGTCAGAGACAGATAGATACATAAAGCACGGAGAGTGGCAGGGGCAGAGAGACCCACAGATCAGATCCTGCTGCAGAGAAGCAGAGACGCACAGATCAGATCCTGCTGCAGAGAAGCAGAGAGACGCACAGATTAGATCCTGCTGCAGAGAAGCAGAGAGACGCACAGATCAGATCCTGCTGCAGAGAAGCAGGGAGACGCACAGATCAGATCCTGCTGCAGAGAAGCAGGGAGACGCACAGATCAGATCCTGCTGCAGAAAAGCAGAGAGATGCACAGATCAGATCCTGCAGCAGAGAAGCAAAGAGAGACGCACAGATCAGATCCTGCTGCAGAGAGACGCACAGATCAGATCCTGCAGCAGAGAAGCAAAGAGAGACGCACAGATCAGATCCTGCTGCAGAGAGACGCACAGATCAGATCCTGCAGCAGGGAAGCAGAGAGACGCATAGATCAGATCCTGCTGCAGAGAAGCAGAGAGACGCACAGATCAGATCCTGCTGCAGAGAAGCAGAGAGACGCTCGGATCAGATCCTGCTGCAGAGAAGCAGAGAGATGCACAGATCAGATCCTGCAGCAGAGAAGCAGAGAGACGCACAGATCAGATCCTGCAGCAGAGAAGCAGAGAGACGCACGGATCAGATCCTGCTGCAGAGAAGCAGAGAGACGCACAGATCAGATCCTGCTGCAGAGAAGCAGAGAGACGCACGGATCAGATCCTGCTGCAGAGAAGCAGAGAGACGCACGGATCAGATCCTGCTGCAGAGAAGCAGAGAGACGCAAAGATCAGATCCTGCAGCAGAGAAGCAAAGAGAGACGCACAGATCAGATCCTGCAGCAGAGAGACGCACGGATCAGATCCTGCAGCAGAGAGACGCACGGATCAGATCCTGCTGCAGAGAAGCAGAGAGACGCACGGATAGATCCTGCTGCAGAGAAGCAGAGAGACCCACGGATCAGATCCTGCTGCAGAGAAGCAGAGAGACGCACGGATCAGATCCTGCTGCAGAGAAGCAGAGAGACGCACGGATCAGATCCTGCTGCAGAGAAGCAGAGAGACGCTCGGATCAGATCCTGCTGCAGAGAAACAGAGAGACGCACAGATCAGATCCTGCTGCAGAGAAGCAGAGAGACGCACGGATCAGATCCTGCTGCAGAGAAGCAAAGAGACGCTCGGATCAGATCCTGCTGCAGAGAAGCAGAGAGACGCACAGATCAGATCCTGCTGCAGAGAAGCAGAGAGACGCACGGATCAGATCCTGCTGCAGAGAAGCAGAGAGACGCACGGATCAGATCCTGCTGCAGAGAAGCAGAGAGATGCACAGACAGATCAGATCCTGCTGCAGAGAAGCAGAGAGACGCACAGATCAGATCCTGCTGCAGAGAAGCAGAGAGACGCACAGATCAGATCCTGCTGCAGGGAAGCAAAGAGAGACGCACAGATCAGATCCTGCTGCAGAGAGACGCACAGATCAGATCCTGCAGCAGAGAAGCAGAGAGACGCACGGATCAGATCCTGCTGCAGAGAAGCAGAGAAACGCACAGATCAGATCCTGCTGCAGAGAAGCAGAGAGACGCACAGATCAGATCCTGCTGCAGAGAAGCAGGGAGACGCACAGATCAGATCCTGCTGCAGAGAAGCAGAGAGACGCACAGATCAGATCCTGCTGCAGAGAAGCAGGGAGACGCACAGATCAGATCCTGCTGCAGAGAAGCAGAGAGACGCACAGACAGATCAGATCCTGCTGCAGAGAAGCAGAGAGACGCACAGATCAGATCCTGCTGCAGAGAAGCAGGGAGACGCACAGATCAGATCCTGCTGCAGAGAAGCAGAGAGACGCACAGACAGATCAGATCCTGCTGCAGAGAAGCAGGGAGACGCACAGATCAGATCCTGCTGCAGAGAAGCAGAGAGACGCACAGACAGATCAGATCCTGCTGCAGAGAAGCAGAGAGACGCACAGATCAGATCCTGCTGCAGAGAAGCAGAGAGACGCACAGATCAGATCCTGCAGCAGAGAAGCAGAGAGACGCACGGATCAGATCCTGCTGCAGAGAAGCAGAGAGACGCACAGATCAGATCCTGCTGCAGAGAAGCAGAGAGACGCACAGATCAGATCCTGCTGCAGAGAAGCAGGGAGACGCACAGATCAGATCCTGCTGCAGAGAAGCAGAGAGACGCACAGATCAGATCCTGCTGCAGAGAAGCAGGGAGACGCACAGATCAGATCCTGCTGCAGAGAAGCAGAGAGACGCACAGACAGATCAGATCCTGCTGCAGAGAAGCAGAGAGACGCACAGATCAGATCCTGCTGCAGAGAAGCAGGGAGACGCACAGATCAGATCCTGCTGCAGAGAAGCAGAGAGACGCACAGACAGATCAGATCCTGCTGCAGAGAAGCAGGGAGACGCACAGATCAGATCCTGCTGCAGAGAAGCAGAGAGACGCACAGACAGATCAGATCCTGCTGCAGAGAAGCAGAGAGACGCACAGATCAGATCCTGCTGCAGAGAAGCAGAGACGCACAGAGACACAGACAGACCAGATCTTGCTGCAGAAGAAAGAAAGAAATACAGCCTCCAAGTCTCTATAATTTACAAATATACTTATATATTATAATATATACATATATAGAAATATATACATTATGTATTATTATTAATATTAATGGTCATACAGTATATACAAAAGTCCATCTGATCTCTCTACTAGAGATGTGCAAAAATTATTTAAAATACAGCCGCAACAAATTGCAGCTGATTCCGAATGTATACGTTCATCTCTGCTTCGCTTGTGCTCTCTGCGAGGATACCAGCCAACCAATCCCAGCTGGTTTAACACTATTACTTTACTCCGATGTTGGGTATGGTGCTTGGCATACAGATGGCACAACGTACTCTCTGCTAGTATACTAACCAACTATTTACAGCGGTTTTAATACCAGTAAATTAAGCTACAATATATTGCTTTGACATTCAGAAAGCACCATCTGACCTCTTTCTACTCTATGCTTGTATAGTAGCCAATCAGTGCCAGTTGGTTTAACACCATTACACTATACCAGGGGTGGTCAACAGGTCAGGCTTTCAGGATATCCCTGCTTCAGCACAGGTGGCTCAGTCAATGAGCCACTGACTGACCCACCTGTGCTGAAGCAGGAATATCCTGCAATCCTGACCCGTTGGTAGCACTAGAGGACTGGGGTTGAGCACTGCTGCACTATACCATTGTTGGGTATATTGCTTGGCATACACAAAGTGCCATCTGACTTATTTATACACTCCTGCTAGTAAACCAGTCCCTCAGTCCCAGTTGGTTAATACCATTTCATTACACCGGTATTGGGTATACTGGCTGGTTCTCGTACCGATTGCACCATCTGGGATCTGACCTCTCTCTGATTTACATTTTGCTCTCTTTTTCAAGATATGCTTTTTTTGTTTCCGAATTGTTTTTATGACTTTACATATTTTAAGCATTTTATAAATGCATTGTGCTGTTTTTTTTTTTTAAACAACTTTCCTGATTTTTTTTTATATACAGTATATTTTGCCACCATTATTAAAAATGCAAAACCCAAAACCCAAGAAAACAAGTTTCTGTAAACCCTAACTCGAAATCAAGCCACAGATATTTTTTATAAACAAAGCCACAGCCCAAAACACGATTTATTTGTGAACCAAAACACCCCGGTAAGTGTCCATCCTGACTTTATAAGGACCTACAGCCCACTGGTGTCCTCAGGAAGAAGCTTCTAACCACCCAGCGCCCAGAGATAGTCAACCGCCAAATCCACAAATCCGTGAGCTTTTAGGTTTCGAGACCATAAAATAGAATTTTAATGGCTACTGAAGTCTACTCAGATCAGTAAGGCACAGAAAGTCTGTAGGAGTTTGCAGGTCTGTTCCAGGGGGTTAAAAACAGCACTAAATGTTCCTCTCTGCCATCGCCATTCCATCTGCTCATTAAGACAACACAAAGATGGAGGTTTAAACAAAAACCTATAGCCTGATTTTAAGAGCCACTGATATAGATCTGGTCATGATGAATTATTAATGCTGTTTCTCAGACGGAGCCTGGCTCCCCAAGGCTCCCAGGATGAGCAGAGCCGTCCCTGGCCTCAGAGCTCACCTGAAGTCATGAAAGACAGACTAGGCAGGGATACTGTTTCTATGCCAGCTAGGACTGCCTAGCGAGGGGAGGAGGTGAAACCTGGTCTCGGGTAATGAGATCATCACTAGCTTAGGCATGGCGAGGTCCTCGGAAATGAGGAATACTGTATGCAGGCAGCATCACTCAGTCATTTCAGAGGCTGCTGCTGAGGGAGGACTTACATGATGTGTGTGTGTGTGTGTGTGTGTGTGTATAAACTTTTTATATAACTTTTAAGTTATGTATATATATAAGTTTATATATAACGGATTTAACTTTTTGTCGCCTGCACACTGGGGGTCGACCCTCATCCTCAGCGAATGACGTCATGACAATGCAACTTCATGGCGACACAACACCGCGTTATAATGGCCACAGATATCAGGAGGGGGCCTGCTACAAAAAAAAAGTGAGACACACAAACACATCGCCTGCCCAAAAACTGCCACTCTTACCTATACAGATACAAATATCATCAAGAGATGATCCCCAGGGACTCCCTATTATTGCACTCAAACCATCATTTTTCAGTGTCCGAAAATTGGACTAAATGTCTGCAGATAGACAGATAATTAATAGTGGATACTCGAATCTACTGAGAAGGGTAGTGTCTGATAAAATTCAAAGCAATAAAATGTTATTTAAACATAACTCAGCTAGGTGCCTGAATATATACAGTGAATACTAAATAAACATAAAATATCCCCAGTAGTGGGATAGGATGCTTGGGGTCAGTTAACAAACACACAGATAGCCAGCAAGCTCTCAGAAACACCCCCAAATTACCACAATATATATCTGGTCAGTACCAGTTCCTTAGAGACACTTATGATATACAGTGACACCTTAGTGGTTAAGTTCTATTAAAGAGACACAGTCAGTTGACAGCAGCCACACAGATTAATATTATGATGTAAATTCGCATAACACCGCTGAAACAGCCAGCCAGATACAATTGTATCCAATATATCAGTAGTACCCAATGTATCAGTAGTACCCAATGTATCAGTAGTACCCAATGTATCAGTAGTATCCAATGTATCAGTAGTACCCAATGTATCAGTAGTACCCAATGTATCAGAAGTATCCAATGTATCAGTAGTACCCAATGTATCAGAAGTATCCAATGTATGAGTAGTATCCAATGTATGAGTAGCATCCAATGTATCAGTAGTACCCAATGTATCAGAAGTATCCAATGTATCAGAAGTATCCAATATATCAGAAGTACCCAATGTATCAGAAGTACCCAATGTATCAGTAGTACCCAATGTATCAGTAGTACCAAATGTATCAGTAGTATCCAATGAATCAGTAGTACCAAATGTATCAGTAGTACCCAATGTAACAGTAGTACCCAATATATCAGTAGTACCCAATGTATCAGTAGTACGCAATAGTATCTCCTTGAAATAAATGTCTCATGTTGCAATATTACAGTCTGTTCAATGGTTACTCTCACAGCACAAATTGGCAACAGATGTATCCCTGATCCGTGCATCAGAGAGTCACAATACCACCATCATGTAGGTGGCTAGCTGTACACAGAATGAGACCAGTAGTATGTAGTCCTTAGTAATGTGTGATCAGGGAATACTCCGCAGTGTTGCTAGAAACGAGATGTTTGTAACTGTTATTGTGTGCCTGAAAATGCACCGAGTAAAGAGAGCATATCAAGCCTATCCTGAGTTTCAGCTTTGGAGAGAGAAGTAAGGCTGCGGCCCCGCTGCCTGCGCTGCACGCGCATCTGCCAGGCTGGCGGCGCGTTCAGCCAAACTCCCCAGTATGCAGAGAGCTGCAGGGGGAAAGACAGGGGGGCGTGATGGGGGCGCGACCATGAC
Organism: Ascaphus truei; assembly: GCF_040206685.1. Classification (NCBI taxonomy): domain Eukaryota; kingdom Metazoa; phylum Chordata; class Amphibia; order Anura; family Ascaphidae; genus Ascaphus; species Ascaphus truei. The sequence goes on from NC_134486.1 coordinate 415,250,954, forward strand.
GTCACCCGACAGGTTCGCCCTCTTTGGCTGAACCGCCGGGGGGGCATGGCCTAGCGCTCCGTCGTGACTCTTGATCTCAATTTTCTTGAGAGCAGGAGTTTCTGTTGGCGCAGTGCGGTGGCCCCCCCTCGCAGCGGGCCCAGCCCCATTGTGGGGCGGCTCTTGTCCCTGGAGGCGTCCGCCACAGCGGGCGCTGCAGTAGCCAGCGGGGACCTGGCCTAAGGTAAGGGCTATCGCTATACTACCGGGGTCTGCTGTCTGCCGTCTGTGTCAATCAGCATCCCTCCCCATCTACTGACATCACTGTCATGACGTCAGCAATACCCCAACGACCGTTTCTCGTTACACGAGCGCTTCTTCATGGGGAAGGAGTGGATTCTAGTGCCGGTGAATGAGATTTAAATACCCCTTCTCCGAGGCGGGCCAGGGCTTGTATACCAGCGTAATGCTGGATTGGTTCAGCCTCCGGAGAGGTTCCTATTGGTAGATTGAAACACCATTATACATATATATATGTACAGTATATATATTATATCTTTCCTTTTGATTAGGAATAATACACATTAAACACTGTGCATGGTTAGACTGATAGTGGACAGATGGCTACCGTAACAATATATATCGATAGCTCAAATAGTGCCCTATACTGTGATTTGGACTTCGTTATAAGTTCCATGTATATATACACAGTAATGGATCAGTAGGGAAAGGCAAATATAATCAGTGAGTTTGCAGTTGATGTTATGATATCCCAGGAGAATCAGATCACTGTTAGTGATGTAGGAGTGGCCCTAATCTGTCTGGACGGCCCATAAGGTTAATACGATCCATATATATTCCATAAATACATACGTATACTGTTCAGATCCTGCAGAAAAATCAGTATATTTTCATGAGCGTGAGCTATTCCTGTCTGTCACAGTAGATTTGTATATGTAAGACTTATTTGATAATCTAATAAATATTCTTTGGAAATGGTGACGATGTGATGAACTCATCAAGGGCATAGTTACACATCGGTGTTTAGCGAAGGAGACAAGCACGTTATAAAGGGTTTGAGACAGAGCAAGATTCATGCTCCAAAACAATGAAATAAAACATCTCCTGATAAAGGATGTCGCTAGGAGTGAAAAAACAATTCCTAAAACAACATATCGTTCAGGAGTGGGACCAGCTGGATCTACGCGATATCGATCGTGCAATCAGACTGCGGCGTTCACGCCCTCGAGCGCTCGAGGAGGACATTCTGAACCAAGCTACGAAGGAAAAACGACTATTTCTCTTTTAATGAATGTGAACCTACCGCAGCGTATCTGGTGCTTGTTGACATAATATAGTGACATCAATTTAGTTATCATCAGTTGATTGTGTACATTGTGCTTCTTATGTAGCCATGGCTAGTTCTGGCTATCCTTCTGCCCCTCGCTGTCATGTAAGTCCTGATAGCTGCAGGCTGTGGCAGTCGGTCATCTTGGGTTTTCCCCCTCAGGCAGCCTCCCTGAGTGACTGGAGCTGAGGTGACACTTGGTCTGTGTGCAGCCAATCCGGGTGTAGACCTTATGCCCTCCCCCTCTGTGTTAGGGAGGAGGCATGCCAAATTATAGTCAGTCCAAGTCTCTCCCTGCTGGGATTGAGACCTGCTTTCAGCCCTTAGGGGGCTGAAGAGAATACCAAACAGGATTGCACGGCCTCAATTCTGAGAAGAGGCCAGGCACCATCCAGAGGCCAGGTACCTGTGCTTTAACAGACTGCATTCACTGTAATACCATCTGCAGTGGATGCTATGCAATAAAGAGGATCCTGTTTTATATACCCCTGCCTGAGTTTACAGCCTATTGGGTAGGGGTATGAATGATTATTTTCACAGTGGGGACTGTCTCCAGCTACGCTGGACCCTGCTTTGAATGGAGGCGTTGCACCAGATAAAGAAGAACCCAGCTTGAAGACATCCAAAAGCCTGTCCTGTTTCCCCATACCAACGCGGACCCTCAGCATCTCCTGGAACCTAACAGGTATGAAGCACCACACCACCGGTAGCAAATGCCAGATCTCCCAGAAGGGGGAAGCAGCAGCGCTACACTTATATAGTATTCATCTACATACAGTAGCAGACTCACAGTTATGCACATGTTTGTGGGGATTGAGCAAGAAATATATCAAATATGATGAATAACTACAGGGGTCCTGCTTTTCCTGAACACAGTGCAGACACATGTAATGCATACACAAATTAAATATTGAATAGAATTTATTTTTGAACATTGGAGTCTTTTACAAATATGATGACTGATTATTGTACTGCAGTATACAGAACTGTACTCTTCACTCATCCCCTGGACTTTTAGCTCAGTCTCCCAGGGGTGTCAAGCTGAGTCAGTGGGAATTCCTTAAGGCACAGTAAATTGTTCATGCATTGACCCACCATCAAAAATAAACGAACATTAGAGCTCGTGTCGTTGTATATTACTCAATGAAAATAAAACTCTGCTCTGCCCTTCATGACAAACAGTGAATCCCCTCTGAGATGGCTCTAACTCCATTTATACCATAATAGATCATTACAAAGGCAAATGAAATGGGATGGATTCTGGGTTACACTAGCAGTAAACAAATATCTTCAGTTTGTGTATCGGAATAATAGCTACTAAGAAATTAGAAAGAGATGAGATGCAGATCTTATATTTACACAGCAATACAAAAGAGATTATAAGTGCCACACCACTGTTTAAGGGAATAATTTCTCAAGGTGTTTGTATTTGGTGCTCACCTTCCATTGATCCTGGCGTCCCAAAGCTGGATCCAAAGTAATGGCAAGGTAGGAGAAAGGAAGAGGCACACAAATTGTAGTGGGATCAAATGATTTACAAAAGTATTAATGCATCAGAGCTAACAATGGTAACGTTTCAGGACAAGCAGTCCCTTCCTCAGACCAAACCCCTCCCTATTTACACAAATATATATATAATCTAAATATGATATATTAAACATTTAAGGGTTAAACATTGGGAGATACAGTATATAAACCAACATAGACAGCTGGTTAATAATCTCACCCTGAGGATTGTCACCGGAACGCGCATCACTCTTTCACAATAAAAGTACAAGAGTGCCTGACTCCACGCACTTGCGTGAGCTTGAGTCAGAACAATAACCATTATAAAATGAAAAGTATTGACGTTCTGACCTCCATGAAACTTAGTGAGGTGATGATCTTCTCAGGTACGACTTCATGGAAATGAAGTTGACAACGGTTTTCCCCCACACCTCACCAATACAAGGACATGAAGAGAGCGAAATGCCACATCCCCAGAAGAGCAGGCCATCGTGGCCCAAATATAGAGGTATTTTCATAGACATCTACAGCTAGTGTGGAATAGTTTGATGTCTATGAAGAAAGAAGTTGAAATAACTAAACTGTGTCTCCATGGTATTCTTAGTGTAGTATAAAAGCCAGTTCACAGTCAGGGAAGTTAAGAGACAGCACTTTCCATCAAATGTATTGAAGTTACTTGAATTTGGGACAGTGTTCGGAAAGTACACCACATAAAATTGGATAAGGTGTGACTTTGTTATTTTTCTCCCCTGCAGAATAAGTCAACCTTGTATATCATGTTCTGACTCGGGACGTTTCTGTCTCCACGGTGGCACAATGACAGAACTCCACCCTGATTTAAAGTAGCTCTCTCACCTAAAAGGGCGTTTAGAAATGTCCATGCCATGTGCTGAGAAAGATGTAAGGGTTTGTTTTCTGCTGTGCACAATGTATATAGGGTGTATGTGAATAAGGTTACCGCGGGTTTAGGTTAGCATACATCAAGCATGCGATAATCATTTATCCGGGGCAATATTTCACCCAAAGTCACGATGTAGGAATTAATGCGACTGTTACTAATGTGCTAATTACCGAATCGTGATCGCTTTAATAATATTTATACCTTTATATGCTTTTGTAATATCTATTATTACAGAACCCTACGGTAGAAATAACATGAATCTATTTGATGCCTGGGGTTACCAAAGTATATAACAAGCACCAAAGAGGTAAATACAATAAAAAAAAACTCCACTGCGTACCCCCTGGCTACCTTAGTGGCTAGTAAAGCTAAGTTAGGCTGCGGTCCCAGTCAGCACTGGGCGTGCCAAGAGGGGGGGGCAGCGCGTGCACAGCGCTTCACCGCGATCTGCGGTCTTGGGAGAGCGGGAGAGATTGTGACGGGAGGGGACATGGCAGGGGCGTGGCTATGACCTCATGCGTCTGGTTCACCCTCATTGGCTGAGCCGCCGGCGGGGGCATGGTCACGCCTCCGACGCGAGTTCCAAATACAATTTTGGGGTATTTTCGGCCGAGGCGTGCGCTGTAGAACGCACTGGGACCGCAGCCTTATAAAAAAATACTGCAGTATTTCTGCAGTTAATCCCTTTCCGAGAAATATCGTAAAGTGATGTATGGTCGATAATACAAAAAAAATGCGGAATTCGGCCTATTGTTTTACCGGATACAATATTTTTAACGGATCCGATAAAAATATGTGTTATTTTTAGCCGTGCTGCAATGATGAAAATGTATAAAATATAACTATTTTTTTTGCAGGTAATACCGCATTTTTGGCTAACCGCAGCTTGATGTATTCAGGTCCTAGTCTGTTCTGCTCTTTAGTTTTTGCTGTTTGCATTTGGTACGCAGTGATCCCCGCTTCTATATCACACAGGTATCTACAATATTTTCTTTTCAATAATAAATCTGGACATTTGTATAAGACATATACGTATCTCATCTTATCTCATCTTATCTGTTCCTCTTTTCTGAGTAGCTATTATTCAAATACAGAAACGGAAGGAAAATGTTTGTCTCTAGTGAATCCATTCCGTTACTCTTCTTTGTTCTTTGCCGTGGTATATTAGAATGTGACATATAGAAGACATCCAACATCTGGAATGCGACGAGGGAGGGAGTAGTGATGCAAGGAGAACGCTACTCTCCCAGTCAATATTGGTAGATGCAGTTACATCAGAAAGAACATCTGAAGCAGAAGGTAGTGAATAATTGATAGGCCCTGGGCTAAACTTCACTCAATAAGCCGTGAAGGGCACTGCTTGCAGAAATAGAGCTTCGCATGGTCACCGAGAGGCTGTTATGAATGGGTAGGGATTATACACATACTGTAGAAGACATATAGAGACAAGATCTGCTGAGGTTGTTGAATGGGGTGTTGGAAGTCTGCCTCTATGATCCAGTTTCCTCTCCACTTACACCATCCTTTTCGAATGGCTCTGTAGGGAATGTCCATTATCCATAATTTACACGGTACTGTTGTGTCCTCCTTGTGCCGCAGGTTGATGAGAAACAACAAACGCACAGCATAAATTCAGCAGGGGTGTACGGTGATGCAGCATGGACACATGGTATAACAACTGTTTTTGAAGTGGAAGAATTCTGCTCCTAACAACCCAGTTTCAACTCCTTCTGACCAAGGACAAGTCACTCTGTATAAGATGTATGGAACCTTCGGGAGTAACATGGAAACCCACAAAGGACAGGAGACCAATATAAGTCAAAACTGGTCGGGTTTAAGGTTACACTAAAGTAATAAGATTGGGAAAACAAAATGGAGTCTGCAAAATGTGCAGAGCGACGCCAACAAGCTATGGTAGCTAGGGAAACAAATAAGAAGCAGGTAAGGGCAATAAGGGTGTAGCCATGTGTAAAAGTGGTGTACATATCTCTTTCTCATGCTGGCAGTAAACCTGGTAAGTATGCAGGATTGCCAGCAACAATCATGGAGGTTTGCCCTCAAACCCTGGTGAGGTGTCGTATGTCCCAAAGGAAGTGACAACATGCTTTATGTCCACCCTTAGTGACACAGAGCATGTTTGTCCTCTGGGGGTGATTTAAGACACAGCACTGCCTAAAGTTAGGAGTTCAGTTCCTGTTGTTGTTCTGACTCTGTTCAGTGAGAGGCACGTGGAGGTCTGCAACAGTGTTGCAGTGGTCTCATGCTAGCTGTGAGTCAGTGCAGCTCAGAGCAGACAGAGAGAAGCTGGAGAATCTCTTTGAGGGGAGAGGTGGAGAGCAACTCTATTAGAGGAGAAGGAACCTTCCTAATGGAGTGCAGCAGAGAGATGAGCGGCTGAGCTGCTAGCTGTGAGGGGCAGCTTGCCTTACATCATGCCAATAAAGATGCCCTGGTTCACAACAACCCCCATGTGTGAGTGTGAAGTTACTCCACAGAGGAAGGCACCACAGAGGAGTTCCTCATCAGAGCCATCTTCCTGCGGACGCAGAGATCCTGATGAGGTGGAGGCGCTGCACTGGATGTAAGTAGGACTCGCACACACTACCTCAGATATCTGTCTTGCTTGACATCCCCCAATACCATCAAGCGGGAGACTCAGGAGTCCTGTTGCCTACAGGTGCACCACCATACACAGACATGTAACGGGGCTGGATAGACCACAGGGGCCAATGTGAGATTGGGTGGGTCAGACCAGACACGAACAGGCGTTACAAGGGCAAAAAGAATAATAAGACAAAAACAAGAAGCTAACTGTAGATCTGCAAAACTAGAACCCAGATGAAGGAGAACAGGGAAAGAGGCTGCACTTGGGAACAGGGAATAACCAGACAGCTGCTCTGTAAACAGAAAGTTGACAAGCAAAGAATTAGCAGACAAAGTGGGGTTTTATACCCATACTATGATGTCCGCTCGCCTCATGGACTGTTCTAGTTCATACCAGCACTGGGTCTGAACTTAACTCCTCTGTGCACCCTACAGGCCACGAGGAGTACTGCGGGAGGGTATCATGACACTATACCTCCCTCTGCGTAAAACACACACAGATTTAGCTGTAGTTATTACTCTCATTAACGCTAGTATTTAACAAAGTGCTATTGAAAATAATGATTATGAGGGCATTATCGCCTTATGTGTCCTGCTATTTCTCACGTTAACATACATTAACGGCAGTTATAATATGTGCTACATCGGTTTTAACATATTAGGATAAATACCAATTTGACATGGGCGAAACATCCGCTCAAATTAGAGAATGTAGCAAATTGTGGACATTCACGGCTGGCAACAGCTGACACCCTTTGGCTGCCCTTCGGCTGTCCGCCTTTGAGACGACGCAAATGTAGACTGAAGGGGGTTCAGAATGAATTCAGCTGGGCTTTTAAATTCCTTTTGTCCAGTCATAAACACTGCAGGGGGTGGGGCTGACGAAACACACAGCAGCAAGAAATCCCAGATATTAACCCTTAGCACGCTTGTTCTGGGCAGAAGGTAGCAGCACTTGGGGAACCCAGTCAGACGTCCGCCTTTTGTGGCGACCCAGATATCTCAAAGAGCTCTTGGCACCCACTCGGCAAGAACCAGATTGGGAATACTGCCGAATATTTGTGAATTCTGTGAATATTGGCAGAAATAAATAGAGAGGTAATCATTTTTTAGTCCTGATACTAGCACTGGCTTTCGCTGCCCTGTTGAAATGTCTTGTACGTCATGGGACTCGGCATTCAAGAGGTCCTTTTTCAGTAGCAGGTACATAATTTGAATGCAAACATGCAAAAAAAAGGGTGCAAAGAATGACGGAATCAGTAAAAAATATAAACACTTTATCTGAGTAATAAACATGTTAAAAACTTACATTGGTAAAGAAATTGCGGCACAACATCCTGTTGAGAAGTCCCTCCCACACCTAGGACTGGATGGTAAGGCTGGAGTAACCCAGCAATGGTTATTAGTTGGTAAACAACCTAAGCTGTGGGACCCAACCAGTGTTCTGGCTAACACTATGGAGCCACTCGCAGCGTCCTAGTGGGCGCGGGAAAACATCCGGCGTCTGTCGCCGCAGGGTCTGACGTTGGCAGCGTGATGACCTCGATACCTCTACGCGTTTCGTGTCACGCTTCATCAGGTGGTGAAAGGAAGACAGTGGCGTCCCTGTGCTCGTTACTGAAGCATGGCCCCAATCTCGGGACAGAGTCGGAATACTGGTAGCAAAAAGGTTTCCAAATTCACTACTTTCTTTAAACAGTTGCAGGAATTTTTGGGAGATGATTGAACTGGAGTAGCATCACAAATCTCTAATACCAATCATAATCACCAGCATTTATATGAAAAATATAACACGATTTGCATACATACGATCTACAAACACTACTTTGTAATGACTTAGTATGGGGGCGCCTCTGACTACCAGGAAGAGTTTCCCACATTGTAATATCATTGGTAAATATTGTTAATGCTTTGGCACAACCAGGGCAAAAGAATTGCACCAGATTCGGCACAGAAAAAAAAATACTATTGCTACCACTTGGATAAGTTTTCGGTGATAAAACAAGTGCTTGTTTCTCTGGTTTTGCTCCGGTTTTGGGGGGCATGGAGACTTTAGTAAACAAATCGCTCTATTTCAGCTTTCATCAGCACAAACTGAGAGCTCTAGTTCTTTATAGGAATACATTGGAAGAAGAGACTTCTGAGGTCTGAAATGCCTGTGTAAAACTATATCTATAAAGACACCTTGCTGTAGCATTTAAACACCTTGTGTGTCAGAGGGACCTGCCAGGGGTGATGCCAGAACCTCGAGGCCTCACAGGACTTACCTACAACTCTCTTGGTGACTAGAGGCCAGCAGCATTGTAATCGATGCACAGTATTTGTCATTCTTGCTGGGTAATTTCTAGGACAAATATTTGCAGTAAATATAAGATCCGCGCCTGAAGAAATCACTGGCAAAATACTTTTCAATATAATTATATTTGATATATAAATTAATCCGGAGTACATTGCCCATCAAAAAATACTCCAGAGCTTTCTCTCCCCTTTCAGCGTCCTGCATTATACAATTAGAGCAGCTTAGTCTGGAGATAAACCTAATGGAATCATCCACAGACAGCGCTTTAGGGTTTGTCAGTACAGATTAGTTCTTGGCTCTGGATTGCGGAATTGGCAGTACGTCGGTTGCCAACTACACTCAAAACCCGTCCACAGCTTATCCACATTCCTCACACAGAGGTACGGCCTGCTGCAGACCACAGGATGATGTCTCTTTCTTTATCCACTGTGTCCTTTGTGCATCAGGTCATTGTATAGTTTAACCAGCTCTTCTGAATACTTAGGGCAGAGATGACCAGGTCACCCAGTCATTTCCACAGGCCCGCTGTCGAGTTACAGCAAGCAGGGGAGGGAATTATTGGGGGCAATGAGGGTTATTCATTAAAGTGTGGTGGTGCCGACCCGGTAGTATAGCATAGAAACTCGCACCCAAGTCAAAAGGACTTTCCGCACTCTCAGTTTAATAAATAACAACCAAGGGTGGAGGGAAAAGGAGAGAGGGGGACCGCTGCAAAGCCCCGGCAGAGAGGGTGCCCGCGAGCTGTGAAAGTGGGCGACACTGCATGCGTCTGTCTTACTTTATTTGCTCATACTCATGTGGCTGGTAAATGTCCCTCCTGTGAGGTGGCGTACTCCTGATTGAGCAGCTCTACTACACATCGTCATCATTGACAACACAAGCTTTTCAATAAATCCATTGTCTGTTCCCTCTCCAGCCTGAAGCCCCCCAGCTCCTTAAGGCCTGGTCCCCACTGGCTACTGCAGCGCCCGCCGTGGCGGACATTGCAGGGACGAGAGCCCTCCCCTCAATGGCGCCGGGCCCGCTGCGAGGGGGGGGGGCGCAGCGCTGTGGCGAGAGTTGCTCCTGCTCTCAATAGAATTGAGAGCCTGACTCGTGACGGAGCGCTAAGCCACGCCCCCTGGCGGTTCAGCCAATGAGAGCAAACCTGCCGGGTGACGTCATGGCCGCGCCCCGTCACTCCCCCGCCACGCCCCTCCCCCCCCCGGTCTCTCTTCCTGCAGCTCACTGCAGACCGGGGAATCGGCTGCACGCGCTGCCAGTCTTGCGGGCGCGCGTGCAGCGGAGGTACTGGGGCCTCAGCCTTACTCTTTCTCTTGTGATTCCTTCCCATTAAAACCCACAGCTCTCGTGTGATTCTTATCTCTGAGTAACCAGGTACTTCTTTGCCTGTTATCATGTCTTTCTTTGCTTAGCCTTGTTCTCATATGAAAGGCGGATTCCCCATCACAAAACCATCAGGTACTCTCCCAATAAACTCGAGCGGGCGCTTATGTCTCAGCTGAAGAGGGCAACTAGAATCCGCTGAACCAAAGCGAATGAGAAACGGTTCTCATTAGCACACATCCCTGATGTCAGTTTTATACTAAGGACTCTAATTTAATGCATATAGCATGGAAACAGAACTGCTGAAGTAGCAAGGCATGTGTTTATTTTAAAAAAATTACAACACTCGGATAAACCCCTGAAACGTGTCCCTGCAGCTGGTTAATTTTGGTTCTAAGAAGGGCTGCAACTTTAAAAAAAATAATAGTAACAATTTTATACAAGCCCTTTTTTTTAAAGGGGCTTGTAACAGAATACAATGCATTGCAGGCCCCTCTAGCAGCTATTGAATGAATGATCTGTGCTGATAAATAATGAGAAGTGATGTCTTGTCCGCACTCATTCCCTAAGCCGTGCAGCCCAAAGCTGTATTATACACAGGGGGGAGAGCTATTATACACGGGGGAGAGCTGGGATAGCCGTCCTGGACCCTTGCAGATGAGAGGGGCCTGTCCTGTCTACTCCATAGGTCTGGCCCTGAATTTATGGTGTCTGCCAGCTGGGCCTCCTTCCTCTGCCAGGCTCTCCTCCCTCACCCTCAATGGTCCATGATCCGGTCCAACCTGCACCTGCTGTATGGCCCAGAACCACAAAAGGGTGCTAGCCTTTAGCACCCCTTTTCCTCTCATTGATTTGAATGGAGCAGAGGCGTGCTAAAGCTTAGCACCCCTTTTGTAAATCTGGGCCCATGCGTGTGGCAGCCACCAGATACCAAGCCCCCACCCCAACTCTGCCCCATATATATGTCTCAAGTATCAAGCGGAGAGGTTCTAAAAAAGTTAGGAGAGGCGTTGCTTGGAGCAATAATACAACAATATTAATAAAAGTCTGCATCAATATAATGTCGTACAAGGAGGGAGAGGGAGTAGGGGTATGATACTTTTTATTGGACCAACAAGAAGTTGATGTGTTACAAGCTATCCCACCTCTCAGGGTAGGAGTTCGACCTGATGAAGGAACCTGAGAGGTTTGAAGCTTGTAACATATCAGCTACTTGTAATAAAAAGTATCATACAGTACCACCTGCCTCCCTCCTCATCCTCTTCCTCCTTTGTTACAACATGGGGGAAAGGACTGACGGGGCTCCCCACCCTTCTCTTCCATCAATATAACAGAGCAGAGTTGCCTCAACTCAATCTACTAAATCTAAGGGGACATTACGCTCTTTTGTCCGGCACAAGATGTAAGAAGATATCCGTGTCCGGAGCACATTTACAGAAATGAAAACTTTTGCAAATTGATCCATTTTGGGGGCATATCCCCCCCCCCTGATTTGAAGCCAGAGATTGTCTGCATGGGAACAGCACTTGGATTTGCTGCCAACTTGCTTCCGA